>NC_053402.1:10254823-10382323 GCF_016859285.1 Xiphias gladius
GCTGGCAGCGAAAGACTGATAGGATGTGAGGTAAGAAGTGAACCGTGAGAAACAAAACAAAGACAAGGCAAAGTGGTGGCTCGAGCACTTTGAAGTGGATTATTTTCTCCTCATCTGTTCCTGCAGAGGAAACACTCCTGCTGTCATGGAGCTGAAGCACTGCTGTTTCAATGACACTTGCTGACAAGGGACATAAGGTGTGTTTGTGAGTGTCTTTGTGTGTGTGTGTGTGTGTGTGTGTGTGTGTGTGTGTGTGTGTGTGTGTGTGTGTGTGTGTGTGTGTGTGTGTGTGTGTGTGTGTGTGTGTGTGTGTGTGTGTGTGTGCTGCTGAAATAGGTGGTGTGTGGCAGGTGCCAATCAGGACATTCTGTAATTCCCCACTATTCCGACTTCGCCTCTGGTCAAATTGAGGGATTATCCCTCACCCCTTCATTTCTCTTCTTCCCCTCTCCACGTCCTCTGTGCCAACACTCACCTTCTCCCATATTTCTCCCCTCTCCTCCAACACTTAACCCCTTTTCTCCTTCCCTCCCCTCCCCATTTTTGAAGGTGCCATGTTTAGCATTACAGGATCAATAAAGCATTACTGCAGCAACAAGACATTCATATATTTACTGTAAACAAATGTAATAATCACTGAGAAGGTCGACACGGACCCCTGCACTACAAGTTTTATTGTGGGCCACAGAGTCGGATTTGGTGGGAAATATGCTGAACTACTTAAGAGTGAGATTGCTTTGTGGCATGAAATAGGAAGAAGGATGCTATTCTTCCAGTGCGACTGGAAGCTAAAGATTTGTGATTTTCTTGCACTGGAGGGTCTTACAGAAAAAGAAGGGTTTATAGAAAAATAAATTATCCTCAGGAAAAGACAAACACATAGTAGGGACACTAGGTTGCGGGAAGGAAGCTACAGAATTTACAGAAAGTGTGGTGGTAATTTTGAAGACTAGCGCTAACAATACCACAGGAGAAAACACATCACAACTCATTTTGACCATGGTTTCATTTGTTCACGGTAATTACACCAAAGTACTGTATCATAAATTACTTGACAGTGACACATTCAAATTTCAAAATGCTAAATGTAGCATCTCTAAGGCTAGTCGGGCTAACACACTGTCTGGTAAGCCTTCTTTGATCTTCTGGGCAAATAATAATAGATAAGAATGTCCCTATTGTGAAACTGATGAATCCCAGGAGCTAAGCACTGCCTCATGAATCCACACTATCATGCGCTGTTCATCTATTCCTATTCACAGTTCAAAGAGATTGGCAGGTGAGGGGCATACCCTATTCAAATGGAAGAACCAATCAGGACTCTTGCTCCTTGTCTGAGGGAATCCTGCACAATGAATGGAGACTTCCTAGATTATAGCTCACCGTACCATGTATCCGTTGTTAGCTGGACTGCCAAAATACCCACTCATTCCATACTTCCTCCTCTCCCCTCGCCCTGCTCTCTTTAGTCATCCCTTCTTCTTCCCTTTCTCCTGTTCTCCAGCTGTATTCCTCCAACACTTCTCTGCAGATACTTACCTCATACTCCTACCCCCCTTTACTTCCTCCACATCATCTCTTTCCACCACTGCCAGCCTGGTTCCTCTTTGTGTTTTCTTTTTCTAGTCACCAGCTGCACTGATATTTGTAAACTGCAGCTTCACTCTGTTAGCATGATACTACTACCATTATACAGGCTGTCGACAGCAGCAACAGCCAAATATGTATAAGTTGACAGGTGAGTGTGTGCTTGATTTTTTCGGTTCAGCAGAGTTGCAAAGCCCGGACCTCTGGCACATCACTGCAAGCCAAAGCAATCCGGCAACCATATTAATCCATTCACCCATTTAGTCTTTATACAAGTTCATCCATTCATCAACAACAAACGTGTAGTCAAAGATTCTTTCAGAAATCATCCATCAACCCATGATTCACCATACATTCCTCTATACCTTATCAGCCATGATCATGGACGACCCTCCATGGATGCCGAGGATCGGTATTAGCGTCTGCGAGGAAATAAAATCCAAAATCTGGGCAATGGCCTCCTGGTCGGTGCCGTCCCCAAACACCACGCCGTGGATCTTGGTCCCGGACATCAGGTCGCACATGTGAGTGATGATGCTTTTTGGGTCAGTCTCGTTGACCAGCAGTGTGACCACATTGACATCAATGGGGTCCTCCTTGCTCCACAGCGCCCGGATGTCCCGGTCAGAGATGTAGCGTGTGCGTCCCAGGATAACAGCAATGTTCAGAACCGGCACTTTTTCCGAGGCGCCACCAGTTCGCTGCTTCTGAGCCAATACAGGGTCCACAATCAGGGTCACCACCACCAGGAGAGCCAAGGGGAGCAGCACACTGTTACTACCACTGCCACTGCTACAGCTGCTGCTCCTTCTACTCCTCCTCTTACTCCTTTTGCTGCTGAGGGACATACTGCTAAACCACTTCATCCCCTGCATGGATGGAGGATGAGGGTAAGCAGAACAGATGAAGACAGATCAAAAAGAGAGAAGGAGATGGGAGAGAGAAGAGTGGAAAGATAATGGCAGGGAGAGAAAGACAAGGGAGATAAACTGTTAATGCAGAGCACGTTAAGTCCAAACATTCAGGTAGCATATTTCTTTTTTATTCAACTTCGTCTCAGTAACGTTATTAAACACATAAACCTTGTGGGGAGGGAGATAGCCTTGAGATGACGTTGTGGAGGGGTGAGAGAAAGAAAGGATGACTAACAAGTATATACTTTATGGTCACGACTGCTAGGAACAGATGATTCAGGAACAAGCTGTGCTATTCAGAAGAGGCAGGCAGATATTTATACAGTTTACAAGTGTAATATCTTAACACTCCACCTTCAGGAGGGATTGACGCACAACTTACAAGGAGGATGTTCGAGTGACAGTAACAGAGAGACTGTGACGAACATTTATGTACTTTGGTTCTATTCCACTTCCTGCCGGTGGGATATTTTAGTTATTCCATTATTTGCAATGTTGGGCAGGACAATGATATTATTTGCATGTACGTGTGCATAAGAGATTGACATAGTGGTGGGTGACTTGGTTTGCCTATTATGGAGCTGAGGCATATCTCATATACAGTGTGGGTAAAAGGTTTCTAGCATACATTATAACTCACAGTTCTTCACTCTTTTAGCCCTGCTAGTGGCATGACTCAAGGGCTACGATGTCGGCCTTGCAGTCTGTCACTCACACCACCTTGTTGGTCCAGACTAAAATATCTCAAGATCTGCAAAAAGGATTGGCACATATTTTTTGTACAGACTAATGGTTCCCAGGTGATATCTCCTGATTGACTTTTCCATTAGTGCCACCATAAGGTTCCCATTTTGTGGTTTTGAATGAAATGTCCCCACAGCTGCTGGATGGATTACCATGAAATTTCACATTCATGTCCCCTCAGGATCCCCTGAGGAGCTGTAATATCTTTGGTGATGACTTAACTTTTCATCCAACACCATCATCAGGTCAAATTTTGAGTTTGTCCTGTACTTTTGCTTATGACCAAATACCCTGTAAGAGTAATAACGTTCTCATCCACCTGATGTCCTTCCTGTTTAGTGCTACTTAGCAAATGTTAGCATGTTAACACACTAGAGTAAGATGGCAAACATTATATCTTCTTAACATCAGCATGTTAATATTGTCACTCTGAGCATGTTAGCATGACGATATTGGCATTTAGTTCAAAGCACCGCTGTGTGTGGCCTCACAGAGCCACTGGAAAGGCTGTAGTCTTGTTCAGAAAGTATATAACCAACATTTCCAAAATAGACAAACCACTCACAGCTTCCTAACAGGAATCGAAAAGATGACTCAAGCTTTTTGTTCTCACTGCACTGAACCTACTCTAAAAGATTCAGTGATGGTGTGACAGTAAATAAAACTGTATAAAACTATAAAAACTTTTATAAAACTGGTGTATGCCATCGTCATACTGTGATTTTTAATAACATTCCCAATAGAAGGGACACCATATTGCAAGCACAACAATATTGGAGTTGTATGATAAGAAGTAATACAAACATATCTCTGCTCAGCCATCAAGAAACTCTGATGTGACAAGGGAATAAAAAAATACTCTGTATTTAATGTCATTTGTCATTTAATATCATTTTAAGTCATAAACACCTGCTCTATGATGCTGATGCTGGTTTGAACCTTTCTTCACCTGTATTTATTGGATTTTCATATAAATGATTGAATGCACAGAGTGGTGAAACAGCTGTCAAACACAGAGTTCACTTTGTAACCCTAGAGGTAAGGAAGATACATAAGGCTGAAAAGAACAGACCAATATAAGCCAGAGTCCTATAAATAGCTTGGGATGCCAGATAGTGTTCTCTTTTGTTTTTGAAGTAGCACTGCGGGCCTCAGACAGGGAGGCAGAAGGTTTGGGGGGGGGTTCCTCAGTTGAAAGAAACGTTTGTGTGTGTGCATTGTAGAATGTGCATATCCATATGAATATGGGAACATGTGAAAGTGAGAGATAGTGTGAGTGATACCCAGGACAAACAGAAGAGCAAAGTGACATCATCATCTCACAGTCTACACCACCCCTCTCCCTGCAGAGCTAACACTCACTGGCCTCAACACCCAATGCTCAGAGAGCATGAAACATTGAGTGAGTGTGTGTGTAGGTCTCTCATCATGTGTAAGACATAGAGCAGGTGTGCTGAACAGTAGAGCGTGAGCAAAATCAGAAGAGCATGAAACATATGGCCACATAATGTGTCCATGTGCACTGTTGAAGATTTATGGATTCATTGACAGGACTGCATGTTTTTGCGTCAGTGCAGAGCCTGTTGGTGCATGATTGATTTACAGGAGCTGTCGTTTATCATGCCGCTGTTGGGGGCAGTGCAGATTTAAGCACGGAGATCATAAGATCATAAGAAATTTGTCTCATTTACAAAGCATTCCTATCCATTAACATAATCAACAACGCAACACCGTAAACAACACAGCAAGCCATCCATATGTTGGCAATGCAAACCGAGAATGTCTAAATCTTTTGTAACACTAAAACAGTATGTTTTGGCCTGTTTTCTAGGTATAATGATATTGTATATATATATAAAAAAGAACCAGCTACTTAGCTATACATTTTTTTCCAAATTGTTGCTGTGCCACCTACACCTGCCAACAGTTGTTTAACTGGCCTTCTGAGTTTCTCAGTTGTCGAAAACTTTTCTCATAAGGATCCTAATCCGAATATGTTTTGGTAAATCATGTAATTATATACGTTATACTTTGTAATAATAATAAATAATAATACTTTGTCTTTGTAAAGTTTTCCATTATTTCCCAAACTTGCCTACCCCAAGAAAAGAGAGAAAGCTGTAGCTGCATTGTCTATTGTCTATAAGTATTATGGTGGTTTTAGATTATTTTCTGTAGGCTAGGATCTGTCATACCTTTGGATTCTATAATGAAATTGAAACCCCAGTGGAAGATTCTATTTTGACCTGAACAATGCAAGTGGGCTAACTATGTTATCCTGTGTCTTTAAAACGAGCAGAGGACTGCTTTTCCCCCCCTGCACAACTGAGCATAAACACTGTTAGAGCAGACCTGAGGATGAATCATCCAAATCTCAGTCCATTCACTGCAGAGAGCTCTGACGTCTAATGGATTCCTATTGTCTCTGTCAAGTAGTCCTTTATCCAAAAAAGCTGCAGGATTACATGATGCTTTGCCCTGACAGCTTCTGATATAAAGTAATTCTACAGGGCTGATATGTTATGAACAATGATATGATATATGAACAATTGAATACTTTATTTAAAATATATATATATATATATATATATATATATATATATATATATATTCATCTATACAAACAGTATTTCATAGTTTAAGTGACTGGCTCTATCCTGCTTCACGTTCACACTGAGAGACATAGTACGACAACAGTCACTTGTAATGTTGATCAATGAACAGTTTCCCCAAACATTTCCAAACTGGTCCTGAGATTCAAACCAGCAGTTCTTCAGAGAACAGCCTAGTTCACTGACCACTCAACCATCACTGCACCCATTTTGACCCCTGAGGAGAAATCCAGTCTCTAAGATATAGTCAACTACTGAACAGCACCTTGCTCCACATGGTGATGTGGGGCTTGATACTGGTTCCTTTAAGGTCTTGCCGGAGAGCACTTGAGCAGGACGGAGTCTTCCTGTCAAGAGGGATTCAACCCAAGGCTTCTGGTTGAAGGACCGCCACAATTACTAGACCTTCCTGCTGCTGCTGCAATTATCATTTTATATAATACTTTTCAGTATTAGCATCACAATATCAGTGGGACCATCAAACTCTGTTAAAATGTTTTTCGTCAGCAGTTTCTGGAGGTTGCAGGAGAGTTATAAAGCCCACACACTCTAGAAAATCTAGGCAGAGGAGCTGAAGAAGAAATGCTCCAAACCACAACAATACTGTTGCTTAAATACTTCCAAATGTATAGTACGCATACTATACACACAGGGACTAAGGGAAATGTTTCTATAGGTATCCACCTTTCCTCATGAATACTATGTACAAACCAAGAATGATAGAAAGCTACTAGACCATGTCAGGACATGCAGTATTCTCCACAAATTTATTTGGAGAAAACACACACACACACACACACACACACACACACACACACACACACACACACACACACACACACACGCACACACACACACACACACCCACAGCATTCACTGTAGGTAGCTATAGTAATGGTGCATGGCAAAACCAGAGTCTTAAAAAGGGTCAAACTGGTACCAATTTAGTGTATTATGGTATTTATAGTAACAGGCGAGTCCACTGTAGACAAGATTATCTTTCAGTCCCAATGGGCAATGTGGAAATCTGACTAAAAAAGAGTGTTTTTTTCCTCACTTTCCTTGTCTCAACTCTTCAGCAATGCAGGGGGATTGTAGGAAGAGAAGGATAACGGAAAAAATGGACAGAAGAGGAGAAAAAGAGAGAAACAGAGGGAAAAAAGTAATAGCTTAGAAAGAGACGGAGATATACAAAAAGAAAGAGGAAGAAACAGAGAGAGAGAGGGAGAGAGAGAGAGAGGAGAGAGAGAGCATCCCCCAGCCAAATTGGATTGGGGCAGTTTGTCGTCACACAAAGGCTACCGTTTCCTGGCACCACAACAGTAAATGATGTTTGGCAGGCACATCCATTCTACTGGCTATCGTTCACACACACACACACACACACACACACACACACACACGCACGCACGCACGCACGCACGCACGCACACACACGCAGAGACTCATATTTCCTCACATTTGAAACAAAGCACGAATCAAAAACACTCTGCACATGCATGTATTCTAAAGTCTAAAAAAAAAAAAATCCGCCACTCTCTAAGTGATCAGTGAATATGAAACTGAAATACAACATAGGTTTAATTCTTTTTTTTCCTCTTTCCAATGTGTTCATTTTCAGAAAAACACACTTCACAGACAGACACACACACACATACACACTCCAGCGGTGAAATCTCTCTTGCTACACCATTGCCACAATTCCCACAAGGCTTCATCGCCACATAGCCCACGATTCTGGTCCACACACAACTAGGTTTCACGTGCATCAATAATTCAGCCGCATTATCTTTACATGATGATTAATATGATTGCATTTACTGCTGCAGTCGTATTCGTTCTTCCTTCTATCTTCCTAAATGACATTAAAATTAGATTCACATACTATACACACTCTATGGACATGATTTATTTACAAAGTCACGGCCAGAATGGTTGATACCCAGGATGCTAAGTGTAGGTTTTACTATGCCATGGCCCAGAGGACGCATCTGTGAGTGTGTATATACATACTTTCTGGTTTTCAGATGACTACCCTTAATACTGTATGTTTTTTCCATCTCACACTGTCTCCTATATTACTGTGCATTCATTCATCGGCCATTCATCTATTCACTTAACTGTCATCCTTCACTTCTTCTGTCTGTTATTACCTTTATCCTTCAATCTTTCCTCCACTTTCGGCCACTTTCTCTCCTGCTGCATTAACTACAAGTTGTTAGTTATTCCTTTTTTCATTTATGCTACAAACTCCACACTCCTCCGTGGTCCTTCGTAAATGGATTTTCAGAATTGAAGCAAAATATGGTTTAATTCACGACTGTTCTTTGAATACAGAGAACAAGATACAACAAAATTACATTATCAAAAAAGCATGGATGGAAACGCACCAACAGTGGGAGATGCGTATAGGCAGTACACAATCATCCACTAGTCCAGTGCAAACCACAAATTTTGAGCTCTCAAAGTAACAAATGTGTTTTGCATTTTCGTAGCTTGGTGTAGCCATTTTCAATCAGCAGTCTTTGTTGCCAAACAGTTTCTAATGAGGAAAAGTGATGATAGTATGTAAGTATAATAGGAATGATCCCACTGAAGACAAAGAGAGATTCCTAGCGGTACACCTGGTAAGGAGCTACAGTAACAGGGAGCCAACAAGCAGCTTCTCAGTGGCCTTTTCAGAGCTTCTGGTGCTGTGTGTAGCCCTGTTTTCGTAGCACCAAACTCACCCCCCTTCCATGGCCAAAGACATGCTAAAGGTCCATGTTTTTCTTTATGTAATCCCATCTCCAAGCATCACTCTCAGGTCTTTGTCTCTACATCAGCAAGTCCAAACAATCATTTCCCTCCACACTTCTCTCATTTTCAGATTTTCTGCTGTTCCTCCTTTCCTCAACATCCCTCTAGTGTATGTAAGGGATGACTTTCACTAACACTTTCATAGAAAACTACTGAATCTGTTTGACTTATTTGCCTGTTACTTGTACACCTGTTTCTGGCTTTTGACCTTAGTAAACTGTGTCTACATTTGGATCCTGCTTCCTGTTGCCTGATGTAGTTGTAGAATTCTCGATATAACACTACCCTCCATTCTCCTCTTCCTTCTTTCTAAGTTGTTTCTCTTCCTTCCCTTTCTCTATAAGTGTCTTACCATGTCTGCAAAGTTATACAAAGACTAATTCTAAAATAACTCAGCTTTGTTTCTCCGTTTGTTCAAACATTTCCCCTCTCTGCCATAACGCTCCCTGCCTAATTCCTTTTTCTCTCAACTAATTTCATTCCCCTGGTTCTGCATCCTTCCATCCCTTTTTATTTTCAGGAGTTTTATTCTGATACCTGACAGACACCAAGAAAAAGAATTTGTATGGATACAAATGTGCTGCTTAAATTAGAACTTGTCTTGGCCTTTCCATGCAAAGTAACAATATTTTGAGGGGATCATAAGACAGTTTTAATCAAGTGGATACATACATAGCTACAAGAAGTGATATTTAGTTCAAGGTGTGATGGACACTTTGGCTTAACAGATAAGGAAAAGCGAGCCACATAACGAACTCATCATTTATCCTGGGACAAAATGTCCTGGTACCACCTACACTGTTTTGTGACACAGCTAATCTAAGTGCAATTCTTAAGCTCTACAACAAATACTATGTGGCAGAAAAGTGGCTGCTTAAATTAAAGGGGCTCTTCACTGATTTTACACAGCAAATTCAGTTTACTAGTCATGAAGGGTAAAACACGACCTGCAGTAACAATTGCATGTCTGCCATGGCTCTAAAGGAGTTGTCCAACGTCTGCGAAAATAACCCTAGGGGTCTCATCAGCGGTGACTTTGGCTTGGGCTCAGTGACTACAAATTTTTAAAGGAAAGCTTGCAAAGTGGCAGTCCGGAATTTGAAAGACTTGAGCATTTACCAAGCAGGGAGAGCCTAACAAAAGATGCTATGGGGACTAAAAGTCGGGATATCTAAGCCTCTGCTGCTCTGGTTCTGACCATTTTCCCCAACTCAACTGGAGTAAGCCTGTAAGTATCCCACGAAACACAAATACTACTCCCCATCTCTTCTGACATTCTTCTCTGTCACCTCATTCCTCTATCCATTTTCTCCCAGCCATTCCCTCATTCATTCTCTCTCTCTCAGGCCCCAGCCATCTGCTCTGTGTGCCCTGACGTGTGCATGAGCGCCCATGAGAAGCCCAGTGGAAGTAATCGTCTGTTACCACTCAGGCTTCAACATGTTGTCTGCCCACTGCACATACATCTTTAGCTCTCTACAAGCCCACTGTGTGTGTGTGTGTGTGTGTGTGTGTGTGTGTGTGTGTGTGTGTGTGTGTGTGTGTGTGTGTGTGTGTGTGTGTGTGTGTGTGTGTGGCTCGAGAGAGAGAGAAACAGACAAAGAAAGAAGTGAGATCACTAGTATTCTCTTATATAATGGATGTAAACAGTGCTCTCGCTTTCTCTCTCTCACTGCACCTGATGCCCAAAACACACCTATCCCCTTGTGCTATATCGGAAGATTAAACTCTGTGCTACAGTATGTCTCCTCGCTTTTTTATTTTCACTTCTTTTAGTGCTAATTGCATCAGTTACTTTCTGCTTCATTAGCATGCATGGAGGCCCATATTAGACCACCAATGCTCTTTCTGAATTTCAATTTGCTTTATTGGCATGACAAGTAAATGCATTTATGTTGCCAAAGCATAAAAAAGAAAACAATGGATAAAGAAAAAGGGAGTAACTATAATACATTTTTGACGTAATGTTATAATGTAATGTGATTATAACACAAACAAGTTACATATTGCCATTGAGAGCAGTTAGATGTTGCGCTTCTACTAGACCTGCAGTGTTTCTGTCTTTGCCCAACGGAAAAGGAATCTTTGCTCCGAAGCCATCTCTGAAGGCCAGCGTCAGAGGTGATTTCAGGCTTTATTCAGCCATGAACAATGCTGATGAATTTGAAACACGGCAGTGCTGCTTTGCAGGAGCAATCTGTTCTGTACTTGATGGCGGCTTGAATTTTAACCCTTTACATTTTTTCGAAAGAATTAGCCTTTGACATAGTAACTTCAGGGCTGGGATCTGCTAATGCTGCCTTCATCTATATGTAAATAAAGGTGCTTTAAAAATCACATCAATGTCACACAATTTTTACTCTTCCACCCTTTCATTTTCTCATACCCAGTGTTTCTTTCTACACCCTTACTTCTTGCCTGTTCCTCTGAAGTATGATTGGCAGTAATTAAGGCAACAATGCTTAAAAACAATGCTCCGCACACATACTCTTGCTGAATATTGAAAGCAGAAAAAACACAAGGCAGAATGGTCAAGGCCTCCAGTCTATATGGGGGGAGGTATTGGGTTAATACATTATTTCCTTTTGCTGTCATAAAAATATGGATTGCCCTTCCATGGGCTGAGGCTGACGCCTTTAGAGAGAGAGAGAGAGAGAGAGAGAGCTCCTCTGTAATAGGAAAACTGCGCTTCAACAACGTGACTGAGTCCCGGAGACAGGAGAGACAGAGGTGGAGAAGAGTGGATATAAATTCATTCTCCTTTAGTTTGAACGGAGCCAACACAATACAAGTGCGACCCCTACTGGTGCGACGTGGACCAGCCTCTTCCACTAGCGGCCAAGACGCTCCTTAGATTGTGAAAGATTTTTTTTTTTTTTTTTTTTTTTTTAGGGCAAAGCCCGTGTTCGCTTTCTGTCACGTTTCGACAGGGGGGGTGGACGCAAGTTTTGGCCCGAAAGTCGCATTACAACGGGGAGCATAGGCGCTGCGGTCTTAGGGATCTCCCTGAACGTAGCGCTGCTTGTTCGTCCTGGTATGGGATGGAGAGGAGCTGGAAGTTGTGCCAACCGCTGACACGACCAAAACCCCGCAACGTGTCGTCCAGCCTCTGGATAATATCCCCAGAAAGCCCATTCATTCCCTGTGTATGTGGTGTGTGTGTGTGTGTGTGTGTGTGTGTGCTCTGCCTTTATCTCATCTTTTCTGGGGGTCAAACCGGGCTCACGGCGTTTGTGGTCACACTGTATGAGAGCTGGGGGACGCTGGGTGTATGCGCCCAACTACCAAAGGAGGCACGTCCCTGTGTATTTCACCTGTACAGTCAGTTTATGTGCATACAGGGATTCATGTCAAGGGAATAAACGTGTTAAGCTCGATTTTGCCGGCTGAGATGTTGTGTACAGATGCGCTTTGAAGCAGCCTGCGCTCCGCTCACTGCGCCAGCGTTCTGAATTCTGAGGGAATTATAACACTTGACGTTAAGAGCTGAGAGAGGAGAATTTGGTTTCTTGTGGTTTGTTTGTTTGCATCTCATAGTGCCCTGCCTCGCATCGTTTAAATCCCAGTTGACTGTGCTTTAGGGACAGCTGTGCTTTCTGTGGTGTGGGTGCCGCACTTTGGATAAGGGACGCCCGTGGGTAAAACCCGCACGGCACCCGCTGTTGAAGGGAGAGAGGGGGGGTCGGGGGGTGGGTGGGGGATGGCAGAGACGGAGTATGATCATCCCAACCCAAATTCAGGGAAAAATAACAGGCATGGCAAAGTACTTACAGCATCTCCCTTCCACGGAGCTCCGAAACAGTGGTGTGGGATGACATTGCAACAGTCCCCGCTCTCCGCTGAGAAACCATGCAGCCTCTGATGGTGATCACTCTCGCCAACACTGCACAACAGGAGGAAGAGAAAAAAAAAAAGAAAAAGAAAATCACCGAATCTCTGGCAATGAATTATTCCCACCGTGTCCAAAAAAAAAAAAAAAAAAAAAAAAGAATGACTGAAATCCCCCGTTTTAGCACTTCATAGGCGCGCAGCTGCGAATAAAATCACTGTTGTTGTAATCCAATCTTCATTGTGTGTGCGCCTACCGCTGATTCTCCACTGCAATATCTGCTGGCCCCGCGCATTGTGGGGGCTCAACCCGCCTCTGGATGGTTGCGGCTCCCGGTATCCCCTTATTCCTGTCCCGGGCGAGGAGAGGATCGCAGAGCAGGGAAGAGGCAGGCGAGCAGCCGCCGGACGCACACATAGACTCAGACGCACATTGACTACTACAGTAGAGGCTCCGGCAGCCCGCAAACCGTGCATGGGACCCGCTCCCAACGTGCCTCTCTCTCTCTCTCTCTCTCTCTCCCTCTCTCCCTCCCTCTTTCTTTCTCTCTCTCGTCGCGCACGTGTACGGATGTGTATGTGGGCCAGTGTACGGGTGTGATGAATGTGCACGCGTGCGTGCGATTTCGCGTTTTGTCTGTGTGTCTGCTGCCCGCGCGCTTCTGCAGAGGCAGGGGCAGCTGGATAGATAGACGGACTGTAGGTCCGTTGCCCCCCCCCCCCTCCCCTGCTCTCTGCGCTAAAGCTCCCTCAGGAAGTAGCTCAGTCAAAGACAGAATAATACAGGCAGAGTTGGGCTAAATCACAAATGATTCAGGCAACGGTTTTACCCTCCTCTCTGAGCCCTTTGACCGCCTCTATTCTTATTTTTCCTCAGGAATGACCCCCTCTTTGGCGACAGCCTCCCTTCCATTCACGCCTTCTTTGGGGGGGATTTTCATGCAGTCAATCCATCCAGAAAACTGGAGCACGGCAGAGCAGACAGGGGGTCTACACAAATATACACCAACTAGTGGTGCGAAGGCAAGTGCAATGTTAATAGGAAATGGCAAATGCAAGTCAATGTCTCCACCGTCACCTGCCACCGTGGATTAGTTCAGATGCGAGGCACTGATGCACAGGCACACAAGAACAACCTGTGAACGTGAATGCGGACCTATTAGTCTCAAACGGGATTGCCGGAGACAAAATAATCCCATATTTCACTGTGCCCCGCTGTAAAAGTCTTAAAAAGTCCAAAAGGTCTTTGCCCCCGAAATCCTCTAAGAGGACGTCTTTTCGCCCACGTTTTCTGCCTCGTAGCCTGCAGAAGTTTTCGCTCGTTAGTCAACTGTCCCGTCGGCAAAGTTGCCCAGGTTGCAGGGCGGCTCAACTCGGACAACTCCCCACCTGGAAACAAGAGGACACGGAGCTTCAGTTCCTCTGCTCCGCGGATGCCCCCGAAGATTTTCGCCATCCGGCTGCCGTCGCTGTCGAATTGGCAGGAGTCCGAACACGCCCGCTTTATGTCGGTTGAAGGCCCAACGGGAGACAGATCTCCAAGGAAAGGTGGAAAAAAAAATGCACTCAACAGGGGCGAGACATTCTGATTTTAGTCCCGACCAAAAAAAAAAAAAAAAAAAAATGATGGACCGTACGCTGCAGCGTCTTTTAAACGCCACAGCTCCGGTGCATGGACTTCCTATTAAAAATCTCCGGTCCCCAAGCGATGTCACAGATAACTAAAGTAACGTGAAAATGAGTCATCTTCCCAGACTTTCACATCCAACATTATACACCTGTGCCCTTATAGTAAACTGGCCACAATGTGTAAAGTTCCCCTTTAAGGTAACTGGGGATAAAGGGACAGTTAAGAAAAGTTTTTTGTTTTTGTTTTTTGTTTTTTTTTGTGATGCCCTAATTTGGAAGACGAAACACTCTTTTCAACTGCAATGGAAGTACTGTGATGAGAAATGAAGAGGACAACATGGACACATATCGTCCATACTTTGTGAAGTAAATCATTTCATTGGATTTTTATTTTTTTTATTTTATTTTTTTTGCATTGCTAAAGGCTCATACTAAAAACCTGTCGCGTCATATTTTGCCAGTATAATATGTTTCCGGGGAGAACAAAGCTCCCAAGACACTCCATGAGACGCAACGCTGACTTAATCAGCATTAAAATATGTGTTAATTAGAAGGCAGGGCTCGTGGTCCCACCTATAGATGTTATGGTGGGAGGGGTTTTTAAGAAAATGTCAGGCCAAATGTCAGATGCCTCTTCCACTAAACTTCCCCATCAGAGAAGGTCAGAACCTACAAAACAAATCTATCTATCTATTTATCTATCTATCTATCCATCTATCTATCTATCTATGGCTCCATAACTTGGGAGCTGTCAAGTGACTTTCCACATCTCTCTGCTGTACAATCTCTCTCCTCTCCCTTTCTGATGAGAGGAGCAAGGAGGAGAGAATAGATCATCATAGAGATGTGGCGGAGGGTTGGTTGTGGGGGGGGGTACATGCAGTAATACTGACGTCACAAATGGGTTTATAGTCGCAATTCACTCCTGACTGAGCAAAGGACTGTCAGATGACTGGCTGTGTGTGCACGTGTGTGTGTGTTGTGTTTGGGTACCGGTCGGTGATTCCTTTTTCAGTGTGTGGATGTGCTCTAAGTCCACACTATTTGCTCATCCGCGGCTTAAAAAAAAAAAAAAACATGTTAGGATTTATTATGGAGTGGCCAGACACCATGCTGACACACTTGTATTTGACAATAGTAAACAAACGAGTTCCAATCAACCAGTGACCGTGTTACTGAAGGAGAAAGAACTCTCCTAATGCTACATACACCAGTAAATACCACAGCAAACCTGTAAGTAGCAAAGTTGTAATAAAAATGTCACAGAATGCCATTCTGACATTAAAAATGCCATAAGTCTCAGTCAGGTCACTATAAACTCATCACTGGGAATCACAAACATATTACACTCTCCCTACAGGATTATTACTGTGATACTGTCAAAGGGGTAGATTATACCAAAGTGCCATGAAGTCACATAATCTGAATATGTAGCATATGCGTTCCTGTAGGAGGATTTAGATATATTAAAATGATGGATTCGTAATAATGCAGTGATATAAAATGTTCTGACAAGTGCCACAAAGCACAGCAGGAATGTAGCTTACAAATACAAATTAACCAGAGCAGTAACTTCTTATTACATGAACGCAGTGAGGGACCATAAAGTAATTAAAATCTAAAACTACTGGGCATCACATATATATTCCCTCTCCCTGTAGTAATATAATAACAATATTCTCATGACTTGACATTTCCTGGTATTCTCTACGAGACAGTATCTTCGGAGCGCACTAGTCCATATTGTGCAACCTTCCCACGGTGCAATGCAGTCTGCCTGGTCAGAAAGTCCACTGAATCCTCTTTCAGTATTGATTTGACACATAAATGGAGATGCAATAGCCTACATTTGACCAGTGACCTGATTGTCATTTTCAGTTATTTGTTAGTAAGCTGGGGGAGGAGGGGGGGCACACAGAGTGCAGACTCTTTTAGTCCTTTTAAGGGTCAGAAGGACGCTGGAATATGGAAGGGATCATGCCGGCCAGATCACCAGTCTACCGTGATATAAGAATATTTAGACCTGAGATGGTTTGATACAGTCAGTGTACCTCGACTTATCTTTGCATCCATTTCGTAGTTGCTTATGCAGGTCACAGCTGCAAAGAAAAACGGTCAAGAAAAGCACTTCATGCTGAAAGTTTGTACCTGATGTGAAGGTTGCTTTTCTCAGTCTGACTGTGTCACACTCTGCCGCAAACTGCTCCTGCGCAAATCAGCGATCATGGTCCACTGAAGCCAGAAGGACGATGTGAGATGGCACCCCAGCGCCTTAACATTGGACACTTTCCAGACAGTTGGGCTGCACCTTCTTGTACATGAATGTCACTGTCAGGAATAGGGGCATGGCACATCCTTTTGGAGTCCAGTGCCTAACCCAAGTGCATTTGACAAAATGCTTATTCAGCTCTCATAACAAGTCCCCAACGATTATGAAGTTAACATTATTACAAGCTTTGCTGAAAGTCGCAAAACTAAGAAAGAGGATTGGAAAATCCAGTGAAATCCAAATTATGTTTAAATGGATAAATGAAGTAGTGACCTTTTCCAACTGCAGAAACTCTGCAAGGGCCCCAAGAATCATTTTAGGAACTGGGGCATTTTATGTGCATTTCAACCATGGGAACCTAGCTCCAGTTTTGGTTTATGTGGGTCTCCTCTGGTTGTACCTCTAATGTCCCTGGAGCTGCCGTGGTGGATTTTGCAGTACTAGATGTGCCTGGCTCGTCAAGTACAAGCCGTGATAGTTCAGCCACTTGTGTACAGCATCCATTCAAAACACTTATTGTCACTACAAAAGAAACAAACTCAGGCTCCCCCTCTTTATGGTTTTTTCACAGTGAGTACATGAGCTCTACCCCTGTCCTTTGCCCGACAGCACATGTAAACCCCCAGCGCTGTCTGCGTTTCAGCCTGTTTTATTTGGGCTGTATCTGGTTGAGTTATCGGAGTTGACCTGCAAATCCCCAAGCCCTCAGTACAGCAGTTGGCCCTGGTGTCCTTATGCAAGGTTCCTTTTATAACAGGGGCTTTCATGTACCGTCAAGGAAAACATGTTCTATTTCCATTGTTGATCATCAAAAATCAGCAAATGTTTGCATAATGAAAAATGTTCTATTCAGACTCCGGCTATGAATGGCCAGAGCTGGACCATCAGAGCAGTGAGTGGGTGGCAACGAAGGTGTCTGCATGTGATTGTGTTCGTTGTGTGGATGTGTGAGTGTGATGGCTTGGGGATACCGGTGGTGGCAGACATGCCGGGCTGCTATGTGGGAGCGTGTTTGTGTGCGTATGTGTGTGTGACATGCTGTAGGAGGGAAAGAAGGGGTGCTACCAGGTCATCAAACAGCTGTCTGGGAGTCAGAATGGCCGCAAGGGGTTTGCAACACACACACACACACACACACACACACAAACACGCACACACAGAGAGAGAGAGGGTAATTCAACCACAAACATGAGACTGACAGATAGGGAAACAGATGCTACAGTATCTAGCTCCCCACCCCCCACCCCCACTCCCCACCCCAATTAGTTTCCCCTATATTTCCTGATCTTTTCATTAAGAGTACAATTCAGCACTTCCTGTGGTTTTCCAGATGCAGTAATTTGATAACAGAAATCAATTGCTAATTTCTCTCTCTCTCTCTCTCCCGCAAACACAAAAATCAGTACTCAGTACAGTACTCATCTGTGCTTGTGCAGTAGACTTGATAAGTGCTTTCACTGAGCAAAATTGAACACAAACAAATATAGTAATTGTAGTATAGTACGAAGCTTGGTTCATACAAAGGCAGACAAATGAACATAGTTAAGGAAAACACTTGCATTTGAATGAAGAGAGCAAGAGATGTTTGATAGAAATAACCAACAACTTGTCCTATAGATAACTGTACTTTTTTTTTTTTTTTTTAAAGGGTGGAGGCTAAATGATGCTCTTGGTTGACAAAACTCCACATTTCAAAACATTAAATTAACTTAATGTGCTCCTAAAATGATATACAATAATTTAGAAATGATCTCCGGAAACACACTCTGAAAATAATCAGGCGCAGCTTCTTTGAGCTCATTTGAAATCTCATTGCAATGTAATCACTGAGGTGAAAAAACTGTTCTTATTCTTATTTTGTGTTGCATTCAGTAGAACAAGATATCAGGGTTTTCATCATCCACCCACACCTTTCTCTGAGCATTTCCAGACTAAGCACCTATAAGCCTCATTAACTACCAATGGAATAATATGATGAGGTCAGAAATTATTCCACTTCCCTAAGCAGCGTGACTTCATCTGGGATTGTTACTGTTCCCCTGGTTTCATCACGAAATACCACAAATCTTAACCTTTTCCTGCATCCCGGCATAGTTTATTCCGTGACCTCTGAACATAGAATCTTTCCACGCCACCAAGCCCATGGTTGTGTTGTATTTTTCCATCAAAAATGCTTTCACATGCCTAAGGGGGGGGGGCTTTTGAGTGGTTAATCATTTTGCACACATGCAAAACTTGCGTTTAAGAGCAAAGACAGAGACTAAGAGCAGAGCGAGTTCCGCATTCTGCTGTACAGCTTCCTTATATTTGTTGTGCATCAGTAAACAAAATCTGAGTTGTATTTCTCATCATTTAGCTCATTGGTGGTTATGATGAGTCTTCATACGTTTGTGTCTTGATTGTTTTTTTCTTCTTCAAGGACCACAGGCTATTGCTACAGAACATGTTGACTTACTCCAGCAAAAAAATCATGTAAATAATCTACACAGACAAGTGTGTTATTGATTAATGTAAGAAGCAGAGGCCCGATCTGCTCACCTCCCAAAATTTCAACAACGTGCTCCGTGGCCCTGGTGGAGGACTTTATCCTCCACCAGTAGAAGCCACTCACGCTGCAGGTCTAGCCCCTTCCCTCAGTTGGCGCTGTCCAGCATCCAAGCAGTTGTACTAGAAAAGAGGAGAAAAGCAATGAAGCTTCAGGAACATGAGGAACATTCCAGTGCTGATTTTGAGTCCCAGCAGCCTGAAGCAGAAGCCAGGGAGGCACAGCAAAGTCTCCAAGCAAACCAGCAAAAATTAGTCACCTCGCTGGTACAAGAAGACGATGACACTTTACCCTCTGATACAGCAGCCACAACAGATATCAGTTATATCCTCTACCCCAGAGGACACAGACAGTCACTGAGTCTCATGACAAGCCAAGAACCATCAGACTACTGGGTCTACTTCTACCTGACCCTACTGAATTTCAGCCAGTCAAATTTGTCATTATTGGATACCATTCGTAAAGTATGGACTAAACCCATAGCTGTGTTTCCTCCAGCAGACCTCCCGCTCCCCTGAAAACAGCCTCAGCGTGTGCCTGCTTCGCGCCAGCAAATGCACATGCTTTTTCTGCAGCCACTTTTTAATATTTTACAGCACCCACTTCTAATGTTTTGCCGAGCTGAATCATAAATTATTCAGACAGTGTACTACTACTGAACAGACAACCTACATACAATATACTAATAAGGGATGAAATACAAAAATGTAGACTGCGTAATAGTGAAACCAGGGCCACAACATAAAAAAAGGAGAAAATAATAATCACACACACAGGACAGAGAATATGTATAGTTCATGTGGTGCATTTATGTGCAACACCTTCTCATAGCTTTGCAACACTGGATGGACATGAATGACAAACGGCATATTCATATACTCATAAAAATAATGGAGCAATTGCATCGACCATAACCTTGATTTCCTGAGGGAGCCTTAAGCCAAGAGTCTTTGTGAGCAGGTAAATGGCTTCTGACTTGTCTTCTCTTTTAATGTGAGAGTCAATCTGAAACTGATCACTTGGGGCTGAGGGAAGGACTGCTCCTGGAGAATCGAGCCTCCCTGTCTCGGGCCTCGGAGCCTGCATGATAGTTTGGTGATTGTTTTTAAAAATGATTCACTATGTCTGCTGATGCGTGTCCTCATTCAAAACACCAGTGTCTTAAAAATTGCCTGAATGGAGTATCGTTGATGCACCAGGCGTGACAAAGACGGTTCAAATGTGTATCTAAAAGTTCATTAAAATTTACGTCTGTGACACTGGAGTCCAACTACTTTTAAGACTACCACTTGTGATACTTAAACATGACTGGAAATGTTCCTCAGAAACATTAACCAAACATATCAGGTCATCTTTCTTCCATAAAACACTACGTTTTCTCATATCTGTTGGCTGCAGAGTAAATGTAGCATGACTAGAAACAGATTTAAATAGATGGAGCAAAGCAGGCCCCCTACAGCTGTCCTTTTCCTTTTAACCCAGTAGAATGCAGTTGTAATATATATCATCTTCATTCTCTTCTCCCCTTCAAGAGGATGTCAGAGCAGCTACACAGCTTAAACCCAGATCTTCCAGCCGAGGCTCATCTGCTGCAATACTGGATGCAAAGTTTCTTCTGTATCTTTATAACCGCTGTCCCAACAGACAGAGCTGTCATATCGCCACCTGACGAAGCTGCTTCACACCGTGCCTAAGCAGGTGCTGAAGGAGGAAACTTTTTGAAGAGTAGTATGACCAATGTTGTGGGTACGTTTTGCTGAACAGTCAAATGTGGATATCCGATTAAAGCTGATAGTGGATATTTCACGGCACCATAAAGATGGAAAACCTGGCTGGCTGAAAGCAGGCTGTGAGCAGGTGACTGACTGGTTTGAAGAGTAGATAGGTGCAGAAACATATGGAGATGGGTGTGAGTCGATCTGCAAGACTGCCTTTTTAAACAGGCTTCAAAGGGAATATAAGCCAAAAAGAGAAACGTTTCTTTAATGGTCACAGGCACAGTCAATCTTTAAATGCAGCTTTGACTGGCTAACTTCAATCACGGAAATGCAGAGCTGCATTCCAACCCAGAATCTGTCTGTTAACACATCAAAAGGCGGTGCTGTCTGAAACGAACAAAAAGCCCAAGACTGATTCTATTACAAATGGGCCATAAATTAGAATCGAATTGGCAACAGTAATAACAAGACAAAGGCTTAAATAAATATTGGCATTTTAAAAGACAAGCTGTTAGCAAGCCCTGCTGCTTGTGTCAGGGGAGGAGGGGCAGGAGGCTTTTTATTTTTTCTGTGATCTGTCATCTTGACCTTTTACTTCTCACAGTAACATATTACAAGTGACATTGCTTCACTAACAAACACGCACACACACACACACACACACACACACACACACACAGTGACGAGCGCACCCCGGCACGCACAAGCACACACGCCAAGCACTTCATCACCAGAGGTTACCATCACATTTTATTACAGTGCATATCATGTGCAACAGCACCATGCAGCAAAACCATGTGATGTGAGCTGAATGCGTGAATAAATCGCTTTTTTGTTGAAGTATTTTGCACAGTTCGTTTCCAGGGCTGGGGTTACTCTTGTCTACACAATCCGTTCCACTGAGAAACACCAAGCTCATTTAATTTGAAATGTTCTTTTAAGCAATTAGTGCACTGATTTGGGTGTTTCTGGTTAAAGTGATGAGAGCACTGCTCATACAAATCTGATTGCACTGTAAAGTGAAGCAAAGTAAAATAAAGCAGAATGGGACAATTATGTTGCACATAAACAAAAAAAAAAGATATGTTAATGTAATCAAGAAGTACTGGAACCAAGCAACCTGGATTTGCTGTTTAGCAAAAACATTAACAATATAAAACAGCAAATTCAGATGCCTTTATAGAAGTTTCAAAAGTCTACGTAGGACATACTGCACCTTCACCAATCCCCACACACTTATTTGACAACCAAACATTGCCATCTAGTGGTTGTGATACTTCCCTACAACAAGATGGATAATTAGCTTAGTATCACTGTCAGTTTTGGATGTTCTCTTTTCGTGATCTCACAACTTGGAAGCTTTATTCAAGCCTGTCGTGAGAGTAATTTCCTGGTTTGCAAAATGCAGTTAAGGTAACAAATTATTTCCTTGGCTTTTTTTGTCTCAGAAATGGAGACAACCGCATTTTGAGTGTTTGTCAAAATAGAGATTTAAAATCAAGTTTTTTGCAAATAAACCTTTTACTTGTATCCCATTGCCAACTATAATTTGGACTGTTCCATATTCTCAATATGAGTCTTCAGGTCGGAATTTTCTTTTCGAAGCTCTGGAAACATATTATACAGATACCACACAGAGAGGATGGATATCTGATCAGGCATTCAATGATCTGTCTCTGGTGCAGTGAAGGTGAACATCCGTCATGTTCTATGCAGACACCGGTGAAGACACTGTGGTATCTCACAAGAGGAAAATCCACTTACCGTCATTGTGCAGCATTTGGAGAAACTGTATGAAGAAGTGTTTTCCCTGCAGAAAACTACGAATTTTAAATAGTGAGAATACAAAGGCAAAGATAGAAAAGTTAAGCCATAGAACAAAAAGTAGACCTAACTCTTAGTGTTGTTCTTGACAGATTCTTCAATCAGTGTTGGCCAGCGTAGAATTGCAAGTGCTGATCTCAACCGTTTTTAAATTGAAAAAGCTTAGAATTAGTTGAAATTTCCAAGCTGATGAAAAAATAAGCACTTACTGCACACACACACACACAAGGACATCTGGGAATGTATGAGGAGAATTTTACCAATCAAATTTTGTGGTTTTGTACAAATTCATAGTGTTATCTTGTCCAGTTTGCCTTTGTCAGCTTGTCCTGTAGGCTACTTTTTCAACTCTGAAATCATGATATATACCAAAAGTCAGTTCAGTCCATTTGGTCTCTTCATTCTTTTATCTACAACATTATATCTCTTCTTACCCGTTGCCTCAGGCCTTTGTTAAACATTGAATGAATTTTGTCCCTTGCTGACTGTCACTTCAATACTTAGCACTTCCACAGAGGCTATGACTGTGACTTCTCCCATTGTTACAATCAAAACCAACACCTCAGTGAGTTTTAGACAAATGCTTACTCATAAATCATGATGACTAAGAAGTTTTCATAGGGGGCATGTTCCTGAGCATTCAATATACTTTTCCTTTGGAACCTGCATTTTTTTAAAGAAATGTTTCCTGTTACAACAGAAGACGTTGCTATGTTATAACGACTAACTTTTTGTCACAATCCAGTGAAAACCATGTATCTCTAGATTGGGTGCTTTTGATTTTTTTTGCAGATAAACGCAATCATTACAAGCTCTTATATGGGCTGAGAAGAGCCTCCTACTTTTTAAGCTACTTTTAAACCTGTTTTCTTAGGTAAAAAATGCATTGTTACAAAGCTAAGAACAGGCCTGTTTTTCTTCACTCATGAAATATTGACATTTTGGAGAAACATGGGTTTCACATGACAATGTGAAAGTAATTGGTTCTTGGTCTATTATATGTGGGTTTCTTTTCATACTAGCCCAACTGATTCTGGATTTTTGAGGCTGATACTGCCAATATTAAATTTTATTTATTTTTTTATTTTCAGCCCAAATAAGTACTAACAAGGACACTTAAAAGCATTTAGATTTAGCTTTGCACCTGGCGCCTACATTACCCACACTGCACCTCGGCTGCTGAAGGTTTGGTCGGAGATTTGGTTATATTATGCTAGTAGTGGCTGATGTAGCCCCGGGCCACTAACCTTGACCAGAGATGAGGAACCAGCTGCAGGGATTGTTTTTTTCATTTTCAAACTTGTCGTCTTCACTTCCAACACTGAACCGAGTGACATTCATCAGATTTCGCACAGCTCCCTCGGGAGCCACAAAAAGCTTCATGCAACTTTTTTCCACATACACAGTAGTACTCCCCATGAATTGTAAACAGACTTTGATATGTAAAAATAGCGCACTTCCCCTTTAATAGTTGACAAATAAACTTTTCAGTGCTCTCTGCCAGACGAACTGTAATGGCATCACAGCGTCAAAAAGACCTCAAACATTTGCTGGGAATTTCTGTACTGCACTTCGCTGCCACTTCTTGGCCAACATACACAGCAATACCAATATATTTCCATTATGCTAATACTGGCGAATGTTCAGCACAGGACGGTTTCATGGCCAGGTTAAAATATATACTGTGGGAATGAATAACGATGAAAGTTACACCATCAGCGGAAGAAACAAAGCAGACGACGTGTCAGGAATAAAAAAATCTTGTATTTTTTAATAGACAAGGTAACATCCTTCAGGACAACGGTTGGTCATTACACAATAATCAGCAACGATACAATGTAGAGAGTCCGACTGTGTGTCGAGCCTTTAAACACCTCCCCTGTCCCCTCCCTTCTCCCTTTATAATGGGGGATAATGGAGTGCTTATTATTGCAGACACGTTGGCTCTCCTCTGAGAAACAGAGCACACCTCCTCCCCTCCTTGTAAGGCTTGGGGGGGTTTGGGGGTGGGGGGTGCCTGGGCCAATCACTGAAGGGTTATTAAAAAAAAGAAAGAAAGAAAGAAAGAAAGAAAACACAAGGCTTCTGATTCATCAAAGTCAAGTTCTATCACAGTTTGAACTTACTGGAGTCTGCTGTTGTCGTAAAACTTGTGTTGTGTCGGGAGCGTGATCGGCTATACTCCGAGGCCGGACCAGCTCAGTGTCAACCCAGAAAACACAACTTATTACTATCCCGATCTGTCTGTTACAGAGCAACAGGGCCAAGGCTACTCCTACATAAAATATACATTAGTTAATTAGTTTCACCTTCACCAGAGTTCTACCATTTTTAGAGTACGTGAAAAGAGGTTCACCTCAACATTAAATAACATTGGTTCTGAACAAAATAGAACCAACTAGGTTTCCATTTCTCTCTATAAAACTGTATAAAGAGGAGCTCAGTCCTCATACAGTAAATAACCACCCAGTATTGCAGTGGACAATAAAGAATAGGGTCATTTAATCAGTATTTTATCAGATACCAATTAATCAGAGCCCAGTGCAATTAGGTAGTCAATCTACAAATGGAAACATCAGAAAATGGAAATATCAAAATCTCTAAAACATCCAGATGACTCCTTCCCAAAAGATTTTTTTTCTTAAATCAGAACATGCAATAGTCAAAACTGTTCCCTCAAAAACAGGATTTAAATACTGAGATCCAAAGATCTGTAAATCGTAAGAACAATTATGCAGTCACTCTACCAAATTATTGTTGATTATTATGGCAATATGCTGTAGATCGGGGTTGTCTGCACTAAGTCAAATAAGAAATGAGACAGAAAGTGGCTGCCTCAGACAACTTAAAATCTCCCATTACTGACAATCTGTGCAGGAAGAAGACATTAAACAGGACAAAGCAGATACACAATAACAGTGTGTTCAAGCACATACTGAATGAAATTGATTTTAATCCAGGGGAATGACCAACTGTGCCATGTTCAGGAGAGAGTACAACATCTCAGAATCGAACATCAGATGTGCCTCTGAATGTGAGAAGTGGAAGAAGGGTGCTTTCAAAAGGGGAACAAGCTGGCAGTTGTGTTCATCAGCAGCAATTTTCTATGTAACGTTCCCTAGTGTTTTATCACAAAATGTTGCCCTCTACATGCATACTGCTGGGGACATGTAAAGCTAATGAGTGTAGAAGGAGAATGATAATCTGATAATATTAATCAAAAATAATCTGGACCTCTTTCTATCTCTGACCTTATTCTTACAGTGGTCTCTGTTGGGATCAGCAAACTCTGTTGCCCTTTTAATGCCTGTTTTAGCTGGATTTAAGACCAATTGTGTATCCAAAAATTAAACACAAAAGTCATTTGTCCTCTGACTTTTTACCAGCCTGCAAAGACCCTTTCCTTTTTGAACCAGTTAAATCAGTCACAGATACTTTAAATTTGGTTGGTTTGGTTGGCAAAACCTATAAAGATGATTATGGTGCCGCATCAAAGCACTTTGGTTTTCACTCAGATTACTGAGGACTTGTGCATGTTACACGCTGATCAGGCAAAAGAAAATTTGAAAAATCTATGACGATGTCGTCCCTGCCAGCTGCCTTTGAGAGGGGAATCAGTACCTAGCAGCTTCTTGTGTGCCTGTGCGATACTAGACTGTGCACACAACAGGAATACATATTGTGCTGTGCTGGAATAGTAAAGTATGGCTTCCTGAAAGAACATTCAGCCACTGGAAGGAAAGTACTAGCCATACTTTGTCATTCACACCTTAAGGGTTGCAGGATTTCATCTGTAGATGGGTTAATTTACCATAACTCGTATGTACTTAACAAATACAATGTGTTAACTCATGCTGATCTGATGTGTTTGCAGTTAAGGTGGGTTGTTAGGGACAAGAAAAAAAAAAAAAGAGGAGTGATGAATGACTTATTGAGGATGCAGGGATGCATGTCACTCTTCTGTTTACGATAACACCATCAGCAGGTGGGCCTGAGCTTTTGGACGATTCTACAGTATCTTGAACTGCTGCCAGCCACACCCATGCCACCGCAGCCACACGCAGGGGGCAAGTAACCCAATAGTAGCATGAACACTAGAGATAGAAACACTCTCAATCATCATATAAAACGGGTTTATATCATATATATAGTAGTTCTACAGTATGTACGAACACAAGAGTGTGGTTTTTTTTATATAGTGTGGATTTCACTATATTTTCCACAAATATATATTATTATTGCACTCTGGCTACACATATTTAGTAAGTTAGTTAGTTTGGTTGTCTTTAGATGTACAGAAACACTAAGTGGTGTCAGAGCTGATTCAGCTTGAAAACAGTTATAGAAGAGAGGCTCAGTGATGCCATGTCATACCTTTTTTTATGGGTATAATACTAAATTTTGTTTATGATGTTTATTGTCTCACTGCCAGCAGCCTACAGAGATATTTAGCTGCCTACAAGTTGTTATTTTATGATATATCTGGACCAATAAAAATAAAGTGCACTCATTTCTTTCTGTGTTGCATAAAATTGACTCTTTTATAAAGTCACTAAAGTGTAGTAAACTGTAAAACCCATTTTTGATTCTTTTGGAGTAATGGCCAAATTAAATTTAAATGTGTGGAGAGACAGCACGCGGGTTTAGCTATTAACCCTAACACCTTAA
Source organism: Xiphias gladius (assembly GCF_016859285.1). Lineage (NCBI taxonomy): Eukaryota > Metazoa > Chordata > Actinopteri > Istiophoriformes > Xiphiidae > Xiphias > Xiphias gladius. Next base: position 10,281,961 of record NC_053402.1, read on the forward strand.
CACAGATTTAAAAAACTGCACTCTCTGCAGAGTCTATATCTGCATCACTGAGCCCACTTCTTAAGACTGTTATTTGGACACCAGATACATAGAAATCTGAGACAAAGCTACAGAAACACATCCCAAACCTGTTCTCTTCTGTCTCTAGTCCAACATAAAAAAATAAAATCCCAATCCTCAACCTCAGCTAGTCTGTTGAGAGGAGGGCTGATCTCCCTCACTGCACTCTCTGTTTTGAAAAGAAACATACATTCACAAGAGGACAACAGAGGAAAAACAAGCAACTTGAAATTCAAATCTGTGTGCAAAAAACATTTTAGATTTCTATAAAAATATGTGCATATGGATAGAGCTATTTTAATCTCACCAAATACAGTATTTTCCTTTATTTACACTGCACAGATACACAGATAAACATACACTACAGCTCTGCTCTGCTCCCCCTCTCTGTCGTTGCAGGCGTAAGAATAACATGGCCGACTTCCATGACAACAGATTTGACAATACTCGCACACAGGAAAATGCACACACGCTCACTCACACACACACACACACACACTTCTGCTCTGATCAATGTGATCGAGGAGCAGAGGAGGGGCAAGTAGAACTTCTGTAGAAAACCTGAAGTTGCATATCCCACAATTCCCCCCACGCTCGCATTTCACAAACCGCTTCCTGTGAAGGTCAGAGGTTATCAGCCAGACGCTGCTTCCTGATTCGCTCGCGTGGGTAGGGACAGTGTGTCAAAAAAACTTTGGCTACGGAGTTAGGTGGCTTTAGTTCTGGTGTGTTATTAGTATCAGTCTGAACACACCATGTACAGTGGGTAGTGTTTGACTGGTACAGCTTCAGTGGATCTGCTGTCCTTTGCGCTGGGTTCAGGAAAATGGATCCACTGTATATTATTCTAGGACAGGACAGTACCAGCCTCTTTCTGGAAAGAGTAATCAATGTCTTCTCAGTATTCATCAAAACAAAAACAAAAAAAGTCCCTCTACCAGTAAACCTCTTTCTCTCATTCTCCCCCCAGCACCAGTCTCTGCAGAGGTCAGCTGAGGCCCCACTACTCCATCTTATTCTGGACCAAACACATTGACTTCCTGAAGGCAATGCTCGTTGTTCATTGGGCCGTCCTCCGGTTCTTTGCACTGAATCCTGCACCGCTTCCCAGTCTGGTGTCAAAAGGGGAAGAGCAGGTAGCTGTATCCGTGTCTGATAGGCCAGCTGACAGGCCGCTCATGTATCTGGACTGTGGTTGGTCAAAGGTGAACTGGGGGAGGGGGACGTAGTCCCCTGTGAGAGAGGAGTGCCTTGCAGCAGGGGAGAGGGAGTGTGTCTGTGAGAAAGGCATAGTGTTTGGGACAGGAGGTGCATGAGGCTGGATAAAGATGTTTGGGCTGATGGGGATGTGTGGATGTGTAGGTGTGGATGGGTGCGGTGGAGTGTATGCCTGAGTGTGTGTTGGCGTAGATGCCCGCGAGGGTGTCAGTGTGTGAGTCGGTGAGTGTGCTTGCAATGGTATGTGGATAGGTGTTAGCGCTGTGTGCATCGGGGAGTGCATCTGTGTATCCACCGGGACGTCTTGCGTGTGGCTGTTTGACTGTGTGTACGGGGTCAAGTCATAGGAGGGTGTCCTGCGTCTCAGCATCATGCCGCAGTCAGCAAGTTGTGGGGGTGAGGCGATTTGGGGGCGTTCCCTCTCTGAGGGCGGATGGATGGATATACAGGGAGGACTCAACTTCTTCTTACTGTGGCCGCCCCTGACTGACTGCACCCTCACAGGAAATGCCTGACCGCCCTTTTCCGACCGGTGGGCCTCCTGTGTAAAGAGTTGGTCATCACTGGTGATGACAGCCTGTGGGAGGCAGACTTCGATGGAGTGGCGGCGCTGGTCGTCAACAGATAATGATGACGGCTTGTCCAGGAAGCCCTGGTTGTCGACGCTGAAGCCCTTCCTAAAGTCACGGTCCTTCAATCCTGCCCCGAGAAGACTGAGTGTGCTCCTTGAGGAGGAAGGCAGTAGTGGGGGAGGAGGAGGGCAGGAGTCAAGAGAATATGGGGCAGTGTAAGGGGAGAGGGAGTGGCTGCGGCCAGCCTTCCCTCTGTTCTCCTGTCCGCCTCCCTCCTCATCTCTCCACCTGTGGCGGGCTGAGCTGGTGATGTGATACACCTCCTCATCGGCGGGATCACAGAGGGAAGCAGCGGAGGGTGGTCTAAGTCTCCGCAGGCTGGGGGGGGGCAGGGGGAGACGGGGGGAGGGCGGTGGGGGGAGAAGAAGCGAGGGGGAAGATGGCGGAGGAGGGAGGGGAAAGGGTGAAGACAGCAGAGGAGGCAGAGGAGAGGGAGAAGGGGGAGGGAGTGGGAAGGCAGAGGGGGAGCAGGGTGGGAGGGAGAGGGCTGAAGGGGAGGAGGGTGGAGGAGGAGGAAGGGGAGATGGGGAGGACGTATGAGGAGAGAGGGGAGTGAGGGGAGAGAGGGGAGAAGGGGACAGAGGAGGCAGATGGACAGGATTTGGCCTCTCTTGTTGCTCACAACCCTGGGATTCCAACGAATCCACTTTAACTGCCACCTGCAACGTAAAGTACAAAAACACACCACCATTACACTTATCCTCAATAAATCTCAGTGGCTGTGTGTGTGTGTGTGTGTGTATGTAGGCAGCTCTCACCTGTCTGCGCAGGGCACGTGGCGAGGGGCTGGGCATGGGCGGGGCGATGCGGGGCCGGGTGAGGGTCAGAGGTGACTGAGGGTGATTGGGGGAAACGTCCGATACCTGCAGCAGAATGCGACTCTCACATGGCTGGGAGTGCACCGAAGTCACTGAGCCTGAAGGTTCGAATGGAAAGTGTTTGAATTGGACACGTGATACAATCACCGGTACAAACTTTCAGTGCAAACACATGCAGAAAACACATGCATATTGGGGCAAATACACTCACATGCACTCATACTGACAAACTCCTATTACTTTGGGATAATCTGAAGTCATTATATTTAAGCAATCATTATAAAAAAACATAATATTGCTAACACTTTATCTTTATAGCATATTTAGATTTAAGAAACAAGAAGAACAATTCAACTAAAAACTCAATTTTCAGGTTTAATTTCATTTCATTCTTGATCTTTATTTAGAATACTTCAAATTAGCTATCAAAATAAAGTGTTGAATAGAATAGAATAGAATAGAAATCATTAGCGCATTTTTGCTAATCAAAACAGAAAAGTTATCAGTAAAGTAGCAGCAGTGAACTAAATATCAGGGATAGTCATACAGTACAGTATAAGGCCAGTTTCTGGATGTAATATTCTGCATCAGATCTTGGTTACACTAACAGTTCCATGTGACTGCATTTTGACAGTCCTGCCAGAGAGTTTTATGGTCCTGATAACATGTAGCACTCCAGTGCTACAAACTGTGAGTGTGATTGCAAAGAGGTGAGGAGAAAGCAACTCCATCAGAAATGTAATTTCTGTTGACTGTTTAACTGCTGCGTAACCAGGGTCTTAGACATTCTGCACACACAGGTCTGGTACACCTGTGAGTTCAGATGTAATAAAAGTAAAACATGGTAAAAACATTGCAGCAAAGTCACAGTTATATCTTAAACAAGTCAATTTTAAGTTGGTCCTTGTAGTCCAAGCTGAAAAGCCACTTGATTATAAATCTATCCCTTTTAATCCTAAAACGCAAATAATAAACAAGGCATCAAAGCTGTAATGATTAAATTTTTTTACACATGCAATACTGGTTTTTGACTTTGCAGCTTGGCCGTGAAGTTAACCATCACGCTAGCTGTGTATTCAGCCATTCCACATCTGAGCAGATGAGCCTGTGAGAAGGTTGCAGAGATTCACATTTATCAGCTCATCCACTACAGTGAGTACCTTGGGACAGAGCAGGGCCTGTCCGGAGCCTGGCCACAACATGCCATTAGAATCTGACTGCAGATAAAACAGTGCTTGTCAGTGCTTTGAGTCGTGTTCTATGTACGGTTATGCTGCTTCTACTCTGACTGACTACAGACACAAGCTGTAACTGGAGAAAAAAAATGTATGTTATGGCATACATTTTTGATGTGCATTTCTTCCTCAAGTTGAACATAAATCAGTGGTGTGTTATCGCGAAACATCGAAAAACCATAAGAGAGGAGGAGGAGAAGCAGAGTGTGGATCCGGTTGTGGCTAGGGCAAATTGTGTGTTTTTTTTTAATTTCCTAACCTTTATTCAAAAATGGGCTGTTGTGTTCTGCCTCAGTTTGGGTCATATTCTGATTAACTGCTTCGAAGACATGGGCCGTAGCAGAAGTCACACTGTGAGAATTTGATCCAAAATTTCTGACACTGTGTGAATTTTGCCACAGGCTGTCTTTGGCCGCCAAACCTCCGAATTGGCCGTCAGCGGATGTGTCTCACAGTGTGATATAACAGCACCGTTTTGGACGACCAACTGAACTGCAGTTGATTGACATAATTAGCACCGTAAAGAGGAATGTGTGGACTGGTATGGAAAAGACTGGTTAGTGTCCACTGCCATGTGCTGATAACTCACAATGCCAGTTTCATGTTTTCATTATTGTGTCCGACCAACAACTTGTGTTCTATATCCTCTGTTGAAATCAAACTAGACCCGGATTTTGAATCATAAATGTGTGAAGGCTTGGAATAACATAAACTTCTATCATTCAGTCCCATCTGTCCTAATTTGGCAGTACTGCAAAATGCTGCAGTTATTCCAGATTGGGGCTTTAGTCACACTTTAAACCTCTATTATCTTAACACACACTCAAGAGCTACTGGGGGATACAATACTCTATAAAAACCAAATACTATTACTGATAGTTGACACTTCAGTCCTTAATTTAAATTAACTCATAGCATTAGCCGGGTGTGCTGGAAAGCATTTAATTTAGTTTGGTGCCTGGAAACACATATGTATCATGGAACAATCTTAGTCAATGGGAAGTTTAGTGAACAGGATTAGCACCTGTGTCTGTTAGCATAATCTCAGTGGGGGCCAGATAGAGCACCACAACTCCATGTTAATAAAGATTGTAATATCATGTTTAATATTTAAATCCGGAAACAGATAAGTTACCTGAATGCTGGTGCTGGGGACTTAGATCCACCTCCTCCAAAGGGTAGGGGGCGCTAGCGGGGCGCACAGGTTGGAACATGTAGCTGTCGTTAGGCAGAGAGTGCATCCTGGATATGGACATCTTCCTTGATGACAGCAGATCTTGATCTTCATACTGGACCTCTTCCTCCTACAGGGGGAGACAGAGACCATACAGCTCACGCACTGATGTTTACATACTGTTTTATTCAGTAATACTGCAACACACTGTAAGAACATATTCAGAACCATGTACCACAAGTTGCCAATGCTACTTTTTTCCATTACACCCTGACTTACGCTTCCAGTGCAGTTTCAGGGTTACTTTCCTGACTGACCGATAAGCAAGGTAATATCTTTCCTACCTGCCCAGGTGAATGCGGACATGGCCCAACGTAAGTTCCTCCCACTGAGCTGTTATTGGAGGTTGTGCTTAATCTGCGCTGCCTCTCCATAGCCATTTCCAAGGCAATCTCTGCATCCATCTCTGCATCCTCTTTAGCCTCCTGCAAAAATAGATGCACATTTACGTAATGCACATGTCGACATGCATTAAAAAAAAGTGTCAATTTCAGCCCAAAAGAGACAAAACTGCAATGAGACAGTAACCATCATATGCATGTCATGAGTAAATAGATATGTGTCTCTATACCCTTTGGCTATAGACATATGGTCTTTGTTCACACAGGTACATATTTACCCAATGTCCTTTCTAGTCACTGTACCTTGTTGCTTTCCTCTAAATGTTTCATCAAAACAGCCACCACCACATTGACCAGCACAAACTGGGCCATGAGCACAAACGTGACAAAGTAAATTGGAGAGACCAAGGGCAGGTAGGAGAGACAGTGGCGGTCATCTGGATGACACTCTCTTAATGTGTCCTTAAGAGACAGAGAAAGATTCAGACAGAAAGAGGGACAGAAAGGAGAGGAGGGGAACAAGAGAAACGGATAAAGTGTAGACACACACGTTAGCAGTTATTACAGGATATGCAAAACTGAACAATATATTATATTCTTAAAGGCTTTGAAATGTTAAATGATTTTGTAACAATGGCAAATTGACATGGAGCCTCATTTAGTACTTTAGAAAATTACAAAATTAGAAGAATTTAAGGGGAAACAAAGATAGTGGGAGTGACATAGAAGCTGTGTGTTGAAATTAAAGTTGCTGTTACTGTCTTTGCCCTCTGTGTAGTGACATCCACATACATAAATCTACCACATTAAAGGTCGTGTAATGGGGAAATAGGGACTTTAAATTTCTGTAAAACAGTGTCTCTTTAAATGTCACCTCGTCAGTTTAGTTACGGTAAATAAAAACTCAAACCAGTGAACCACTCCTATTATCTTGTCTGACATCCCATACGTTGACACATAAGAATGTCTCAAACATTACGTGTCAAAAGGCATACATCACATTAAGGATGTAACATTCAGGCGCTGTTATTGTACATCCACTGTTTACACCGTGTTTTTTCTTCTGGACTGAAAAAAAAACAAAACTGGTGAATGTGTGGACATCTTTGACTAACATGGTCACGTAGCTCTTGTGTTCACAAAGACAGTTACAGCATTTATCTTACATATATTTTTAGAGTAAGTTAGGGGCGGTTATATCATACATCATTATATCATACACATTTTTTAATAAAGTCAAAATTAGGATGTGAAAGTGTTGACTTTGCTCGGCTCTAAGCTACTCTATTATTCTATAATTGGTTTTGGAGGTCATTGCTCTCTCTGTGGTTATGAGATAATCTAGTCATCATTTATGAGAGAGTGTGTGTTCATACTTTCATAATCCCATTCCAGTTGTCTCCAGTGGACACTCGAAACAGTGTGAGGAAGGCCATCCCAAAGTTTTCAAAAGTTGCGTGACGACTCAAGCCCTCACACGGGTTGTTGTCATTGCACTCTAATCAACACACAAACATAGACAGACATCAATTTCATGGCGCTACAGACATATTGATGAAAGTAAAAGTAACAGGAATAAAAGTGAGCGCGTGCGGTCATTTAGGGGTCAGTATCTCATTCAGAAAGTAAGATTGGAAAACAGCATACACTGAACACACAAACAGATGAGCTGCAGAGCAGTGTGTCCGTGTGGTCATGACACAGGAGAGGAGAATAGACAGCTGTCTTCTGGAGGACGGGGAAAGTTTCAGGGTTAATTTGACAGGAAGCCCTCAGGAGCCTTTTTCCAGAATCAGAACAGCCACCAGACAATATCTTCCTATGTAAGAGGAATCTAGAGAGGAGCGAGACAGTCCTTGGAGTATTATATACCTTGTTTCTTACTGTAAGAATCAGTCACCAGGAGAAAAAACAAGAGGGTTTAACAATGCCAGTGTGCAGCTCAGAGGAAATAAATAGGGCAACTTTCTATAAGAATACATGGAATCAAACTTTATGCATATTGCTCTTTTCAAGCAAAACTGAAACACATTGTGTCACAAAGACATGGTAGACATACCTTTAATAGACAAAAGGATGATAATACCATAGATTTTATGACATATAAAAACATCACAGAGAAAAAGTTGGCGAGATCAAAAGGGGAAAGATCCTTTAAAAGAACCTAGATGATACAAAATCAAACCAGTGTGAACAAGAATTTGATTGTGAAACTAAAAATGCAGGTCTTAGCAGCCATTCTTCCAGTAGATAGTATACTGGAGCTTCCGTGCCCCACGCCTGAGTCATGGCTCAGAAGTAAAACCATGGGGATGGAAATGGGGATTCGTCTGGACAACCTGATTTAGATTCAGATTCAAGATGAAACATTTTCAATCCCCAGTTTAAATCCAACAATAGGAGTATTAATATTCAAACCCTCATTCCATCTCCTTTCCTATCTCCTTCGCTTATGACCTTCTCTTATCTGTTCAGCCTTCTGCAGACAACAGAGGCAAAGATTTAAGACGCCCAGAGCGCCAACATACGATATCACCCATGTCTTAGGTCTCCCAAAGGAATTTCAGATCTTACACTGTCTTTGTGCGAGGGCAGAGAAATGTCACGAGCCAGTTATTGGTGGTGCTTTGAGAGGGTTTCTAAGGTGTAGAAATAATTCATAATTTTTTCAGTGATCTTTGTGGGGAGTGGAAGAACTAAACTTTATCACAAAACGGAAGTGTAAAACCACACGGAACCCCAAAAAAACTCAAACAATTGGAGGGCTTTATTACTTTATAGTGCTTCCTTTTTATTGTGTGTAGGCTGCTTAAGGATAATCACAGACATTAGCCCTCTGATGGAACAAGTGAAGTTCCTTTATTGCAAAACCTTTCATGGGAAATATATGATATAAAAAGCAGCAAAGAGCCACGTAAAATTCACTAGGTGTTCATCACTGCGAACTTCCAGAAACATTTAGCAGATTAAAAATGTCTAAGATTTCTTCTGAGAAGCCAGAAGAAAACCCAAAATACTGTGAGCTCCAGTGATGACTGGGTCAAAATTGGTTAAGTCACGAACATCACTGTGGATGTAAAGTAATAGTAACGTTTCCTGGTCCTCAACAAGCTGTACTGCAACATTCTCCACCAAACTTCCCTACAAGCCTGTACCAAAATACAGTTCACTCCCTCAGCTTTTTAAGCCTTAAAACAGCATTTAAAGTGAGGCACACATAGTGGAAACAAGGAGTTCGGCACATCCAAAAGCTTTTGTCAGCAGCTTTGACAAGAGCACAAATCATGGCAAAAATGGAGTGGGATTTTCACTTTATGATAGAACAGACATCCCTTCAGTTTCCCAGTGCGTAGAGCAGAATGATAATAACATTTCACAGAAGGCAACCTCTTCATCAACAAGTTGTTTTCATTTTGTCCTCCCAAATGCCTTTTTGCTAAACCCTCTTCCCTCACACATTGTTGCACTCTCAAAGAAAATTAGTTGGTTAGAGCTGGCCTATTGAGGAGGCAATATGTAAATAAACATGATCATGCAAATGTGATCTTCTCTTTTTCAAAACAGGCCTCTGATGTGAGAATGGTGGAGAGAGAGAGAGAGAAAGGGAGACAGATGGGGGTAGAGACTGAGGATTTGACAGAGGCAGTTCAAGCAGGCAAATTTTCAGTAAGTCGTGACTGTGGTAGTAATGATTGGATTCAGAAACCTTTTTTTTGCTGAAGCTTGTAGACTGTGGCGTATGTGTGTGTGTGTGTGTGTGTGTGTGTGTGTGTGTGTGTGTGTGTGTGTGTGTGTGTGTGTGTGTGTGTGGTTTTTTTGCCAGTAATGTGACTGACCCAATTTGCCAAAGAGCTCCACTCCCAGCGCAGCATAGATGAAGAAGAGCAGCATGAAGAGGAGACCGAGATTTCCCACCTGGAAGCAAAACGCATGTTAGATCCCCCTACACACCAAACACTAGAGCATAAATATTGCATTTTTCAAAGCTGCAGGGAATAGAAGGCATTAAGATTTATTTCACTGTATTCATTACCATTTGACAATCATTTAACCATGCAACAGAAATGGAAAGAACATATTAACAAAAATGTCTTGCACCTAAGTGAACTGTTGTTTGAGATTTACTGATACTGATACTAACATCTTTGTGTATCCATGCTACCTGAAGTCAGTTTAATTTTCAAACAGGAAGACTAAATTGATAAACTGCCTATAATACAACATAGTGACATGGACTTCTTTCATGAAATCCTTTAAATGAACAGGCAGACGTGTTTTTGCCGCTGAAAAATCACTGAAATGTTTGACATTTTCTTTTAAAAGTCTGAGCTGATTCACTGACAGCAGCTTTCTACTCAGTACACCGAGAAATCTGGCAGTGAACCTGGAGTGCCATGAAAAAAAAAACAGTCATCACGGAGGATTCTCAGCAGACCCTGTGAACTTTATGCACTTCCTATGACTACATCTGTATCATACCATCAGGTTGTCTTTTATCCAGTTCCTTAAAGTCTGTACGTGTGCACTCTGTGCCCTGATTGTTATATCTGTACAGTTGACATTTAGAAAATGGGAAATAAATGGAGTCTGTCACTGCATGTGCATCATCATCTTTAGTGCAGCTGCTCTTTGCCTCTAAGAGTTGTGCCAGACATTAGGAGAGAGAGGGAGACCTGAGATACTCCTGCAACAACCATGGACACACTTTATAAGGAGTGGGTTGGCTGGATGGAAAAAAAAGCACATCGAGTAAAATCCGGGAAGTCGTCTGTACACCCTGACTCTAAAAGTTTTGCTTACACGACAAGACACTGCTCAATAGTGGAACTTAATTTCCTCTGAGTTTTTGTGATTACAACAAATTGCTCCCTGTGTTCGTTTTTTTGGCATTTATTACTTTATCATGCACATTTAATAACACATCAAATGGAGGGCACAATTCAGCCGTAGAGAGGTTAGGAATGAAACGTACAAAACTGGTCATTTTAGGGTCAGCATACAAATTTTATAACGTGGAAGGGTATTCCTTGTGTTAAATATTCATCAACAAGCTTTCTATTCCAAAGAAGACCTTTGTACTGATCCTATATTCATAAAGACAAACATAAATAAAACAAAAACCAAAATTCCTCATTTGTTTTTCGAGACCCCACAGAGTCTGTGTATACCTGCGGCAGCGCTTGCATGACAGTATCCAGAAGAGCTCTCATCCCTGTGGCCATCTTCAGAAGTTTCAGCACTGCAGGGAGACACAGGAGCAGTCTTAAACAGCGAGTTGTTGCTGATTTCATTTGGCCCACTCGTTGCAGAACTTACAATGGCACAGCACGATACTACTGTGGTATGGCAAGTACAGCAGGGAGACACTCAGATTTGCATTTATTTCTATAAGCTAGGAGACACTTAGACATGACATATTACTTTTAACGCACAACTTACAAGAATATCAAGAATATACACTAAAAGAAAATGTGTTAATAAAAAATGCTTGACAACATATACAGTGTTTATGGTGTCAGTCTGTAGTGATGACTCACAAGCTGACACAACAATGACTTACTATGTGTTCTGTGATTGTGTACAAAATAAATATATATATACATATATGTGTGCGTGCGTGTGTGTCTACCTCGTGCTATTCTGAGAACTCTCATGATTCTGATGATGGTAGGATTTATGGGCAGTGCTGCGTTCATTTTCAGCTCCTCCAGGGTGATGCCCATGATGGACAACGCCACTATAGCTACATCCAACTGATTCCACCTAAACACACGAACAAACGTTGTTGAGCATTTTAGGTGCGTACAAAAAAAAAGAAAAAAAAAAGAAGTCATAACCCGGTGTTACTCCAGTCCAGTATTACAGAGTGCATGTCAAGACCTCTTCTCTGTTGGTTAACTAAGAATTTGCTGTATCATATCTGATACTAGTGGGTGGCATCAGTTGATGACGGTGAGTGAGGGGACGGGGGTAGTAAAATAAACAGAGCATTACACGCTGCTCTCTTGAAAACCTGTTATTTTTTAGTCTGAATTAGTTAAAAAGAGGAACAGGCGCACAGGAGTGGAAGAAGTCATGCTGCCTAGCTGTTGGTGGTCATTAGTGAGCAGGTTGTTTAGATTAATGGCTAGCCCACCCACAAATTTCTGTGGTGGAGGAAACACTGAGTTTATCACTGGTAAGGCTCCGCCAGGGCACCCTGAGACAGATGAATACGCTCACCAGCCAATCCCTGGAACTCAGTGTACTGAGATAAAGGAGCCACGCAGGCATAAAGGAGGACTAAACAGGACTCATAGAATTAGGAAACAATGGCAATTACTTAATGAATACTAACTATTACATTTTAAAGCATTGTGTGCATAATGTAAGAACACCAACATTCATCCCAGTGTGTTACCTGTCTTTGAAGAACCTGTGTATGCCAAATGCCACAAGTTTGAGCAGGGCCTCGATGACGAAGATGAAGGTAAACACGTAGTTACAGTACTTCAGAACCTCCTCTAAATACTGAACACGCAGACAAACACAAACATGCACAGACACACACACATTTATTTCATAAACATGTCACAGACTAGATGCTTATTAATTTTCTCTGGCAATACTAAACACGTTTTTTTTAACCTTTCAAATAAAATACAAACAAGTTCTAAATGCAATTAATAGTTTATATTTTTGGCGGAAATAAAAAGAAATCAAATTATGCAAGTTTTTTTTGCTGCTTTACTACAAATATGGTAAACTTAATTGAAACTATAGAAGAGGAACAGATCATAAAGAAAATACATAATTTAAAAGTGTAAAACAAAGTTATCAGGGCTCTTGAGGAAGATTGTGGTATCTCTACTTAGAAAAAAAAAACAAAAAACATGTCAACTTTCAGGGGAATCTACAGGATTAGGACGTAGGAACATAAATCCGTGTTTAACCTGATGCTGGCAGTGTTGTCAGCTTCAGTTTAAAACTGCAGAGCTGTTTAATCTGAAAATAAGTGTTTCCTTGATGCTGTGTCAACACAGTCCTGTTATTATGGACTGGGGATTGACTGGAGCAGCCTGCAAACATACTTGTGCTGTGGAGGTGGATGGGTTGCAGTGACTGCGGAACAGCAGCCGATTTGTTTAGGAAAATCCCAAACATTACATATTTATGGCATGTTGTCTGATTACAGTTGCTGACTATCATGTTTGTGTCTGCATGTGCAAACATTACCTGCGGTTGATTGTAGTGCTCAATGCTCATGGTAAAGACATTGATGCAGATGATGAAAGTGATGAAGAGGTCCAGGTAGTGGCTGGTACACAGTGTGTGGATGGACAGACGCAGGGGGGAGTAGTCGGCATAGTAAGGCCTCTGCTTGGCCTCTGGAGCACACAAACACACGCACAAACAAATACACACACACACACACACACACACACACACACACACACACACACACACACACACACACACACCCAAACAAAGACCAACAAAAGGGGAGACAAATGTGCAACAAACAGTTAAAACACAGACAGAGAGAATGCAACTGTGGGCAACTGTCCTCTGATTTTTAAATATTACATGTATCCAGTGGTGTGCACAAGGACAAGGAGGGGCAAGAGGGGGGCGGGCGCCACTGCCTTTACGCCCAGAATGCCAACTTCTTCTATAACTTCATTAAACCAGGATATGAAGTATGTGCCTAAAGAGGACTGAAGCATGTCACATCCGAGGGGCCTTTGAATTATCATTTCAAGTACCACTCTGCGCTGAGCTTATGGCAAAAATTAGCCCTAACGGTAACCCTGCTCCCGGCGGCGGTGATGCCCCTTTTCATTTTCGCCCCTGCCTCTTAGACAGTCTGTGCACACCACTGCCTGTGTGGTATGTTGAAGTTGGGGAGGACATGAGAGTCACAGGTAGGCTATATTATATATTTCATCATTTTAAAACAGGATTTAAATGGATTGAATGTTAAGACAGGCTACAGTTCATTAGGTCAGATGACACAGTCTTGGATACATATTACCACTTTTCCTAGCCAAGAACTCAAAAGTCACCTGGTTTTGTGTATGGTACTTTATGACAGTGCACAACAACAGCTTGAGGACCACATATTTTACCTGAAGGCACTGCACGCAGAGCAGTGCTCACCGAAAAACGCAATGTGTCTTTCCAAGTTTTCTATGTTTTTTTTTTAATTCTAATATGGTAACACAACAAGATACCAGGTGTAACTAAGAACGGCTGGTTGTTGCCAAGCATTTTTTGCTAGTTCCTACCAATCTTTGGTAAACAGATGACATATCCTGTACTGGACTAAAAGACGTTGATATCAGTCTTTTCTGACTCCAATTAAAATGGCCAACAGTTGTAGTTCTGAAAAATGTCAGAGTGGTCCCTAATTGGAGCATTTTTACAGGATTCATTGCAACTCTAATATTTTTCATTCTTGTCAGGCTAGAGAGATCTCTGATATGTATCCATTAAAACCCAGACTACAGACTATACTCTCTGATGGGTGTGTTGCTACTTTTTAGAAAGAAACTGTGAGCTATATTACTGCCTTTGAATAATAAACAGACTTTAAAGTGGCAATATCGAAGATTTTCATTTAAAAAAAATGTCTGAGTCACTATTTATCGCTGAATGAGGTAACACAAGGGTGACTGAGCCTTTGGCCCACTGATGAAGGTATTGCAATATTTATATATTTGTAATATTACGAACTGGGTATCTGTGACGACATTCCCAGAAGAGCTGCTTAAGTTACTGCTAATGCAAATCGAACATTTCTCATTGCCACAGCTTCACGTTCAATGCATTAAACTGGCGAAACTTTTATTATGAAGTAGTCACAGCAAAAGCGATGTGTTTGTCAGTGAGCTCAACACTTAACGCTATCATTCATCAAAACTGTGTCTACAAAACAAGACGACATCCATTTTGGGAATTTTGTCACAACAGATTAGTTTGAAATATTGCAAGGAGTAATGGAACAAGAAGGAGCAGCCACAGGGAGCTGTTAGATAAAGAGCTAGAGGCGACAGGCTGCACACCTCACACTTCTCAGACAGGTAACCAACTCCTTCCACTGTGCCCTGCTGTTCACAGGCTCATGATGTCTGCAGCATAAAATCAGATCACAGTGGCTCAGAGAGTGATGGACAAAGGACAATTATTACCTGACTTCTTTATTAAAACGACAAGCAGTTTGATTTCCTGCCCCAAGAATTCTGTGTATCCGTGTGTACCGAACCTACATTTGCTGTTACCACCACTAACTACAGGTGTTGCCACATCAACCAGGAGTGAAGTCTTAGAGATTGCCACTTAACGTGTAGGTGTAATCATAAAGAAAGCAGTGGTGGACAAATCTAGCAAAATTAAAAGGTTAGGTTTATTAAAAGGGGCTTAAACATATAACTATGTTTTGACATGTTTTATGTAGAGTGGTCAAGTTATGTTTTGACTGTGTACTCACATGTCCACGTTGATGATTTTGAGTGTATTGGTGTGTGTTCGTGCATATCTGTCTCACCCTCCCATATACACCATGCCCTGTCTATCTAGTGCATGCTTACATGCCTTTGATGTAACATCTATGGTTGCAAGGGGCTGCACAGGGTATGTTCAACAGCACATTTTTTCACTAACAGGATTATTAATGAATTAAATGTTTCTGAATAAACCTTGTAGTTATATTGATTTGAATCGTTTAAAAATGAATCCATCCACATTGCTTCCCTGTTAAATTTCTTAAAATAACTTTTGAGTTTGTAGAAAATGACTGTAATGTTGAACAAACACTGAAGCCACTCTTTTCTCCAATGGCATCACTACAGTAATTTTAATCCTTCAGAAAAATCTCATTAGTCTAAAACGTTGCGTTCTTTTTATGATTGACGAATGAGTTTGGACTGATTTCATGGCCAAACACTGGAATTTTAGCTCTGAGACAGCTGATTAGATTACATTTAATTTGTCTGGAGTTTCAGCAGTTTTGGACCAGTGAGACATGTTACTAACACAAGATGAAAAGAGCGGCGTTCTGCTCACACCATTTACGGCCTTATAGTGTAATACTGTAAATGATGTGTTGGGTCGATAAGATATAATTTTATGCTGTGGCCAAACTGTGGTGCTCTTTTTTGCTTCTGAGTCTGCAAATAAAGACCACATGTTTTTACCAATTTCTTTCTTTCAGCTTGACATATTACCACAATAAAGGAACAAGTCCTTAAAAAACTATTGTGAGCATTGGACTTGCTTTTGCAATAGGTGGTGTGTTCCTGATGTTTCTGCCAGTATCTGCTTGTATTTTCTACAAGCTGTATCTAAAAATCCTCTGTATTTAACCAACTTAACATCTTATAACAGCTCTATTACCCAAGTTATTTGCAGGTATAGCAGCCAAAATGTCTACTATGTTTCTGAGTCTGCCAGTCAAAGCACGTTTACAGGAAATGTCCTTCTTCTATCCGTGTCTAGAGATGCCTCGGGGTCACGATTGTCCATGCACTCGGAGGGAGGGAAGGGGCATCGGAATTTAACCAATGAGAATTTTGCTATGAAAATTTCTTGAGACACATGAAGGAAAGCAGCAACCTCACTCAGCTTCATATACAAAGGGACTGCAAAGGATAACATCAATGATGAAATCCATAACAAAAAAATTAAAATTACTACAAGTATTAATAATTCTTGTTCTGTATTAGAAACGGCATTAAAACAGGATTTGATATTAGAAGATTAAAAAAAGATATAGAGACTACTGAATACTGTAATGCTGATATTGTCATGTTTTTGTTTTTTTTTTTGTTTTTCTTTTTACCCTACACTGGTGGAAGTTCTATTGGTTGAAGAGTGAGCATGCAAATTTTTAGTTAGGTTAATACAAATGTACAGTTGAGAGGTTGGTTAGAATGGCCCGGTATTCCATGCAGTGTTAGGGGAGGGTTGGGGGAGGGCTGCAGTCATGCAGTTACATGCATCAGACTGGCATAGCCCACGCCTTCTGTCAGCGATCAATCACTGTTTGCGTGAGCTAGCCAGGCTTTCAAACTTTCCCTCTTTTTTAATCTTTCATTCTGAATAGATTTCCCTCTTTGCTCTCTCTGTCATTCTCTTTCTCTTTTTGTCAGGCTCTGAAAGCAGGCAGTGCTCAGAAAAATAGACTACCGACCAGCCCCTTCATTCTCCTTACTCCTGCGCTTTTTCTCTATCATTTTGAGCCTCTTCTCTTCCCGTAAGCGGGCCTCCTCTTCCTCCTGGTCCTGCCGGCACTTGTGGAAGTTCTCCACCACGACACCGACAAACATATTGAGGACGAAGAAACTGACGATGAGCAGGAAGGAGATGAAGTAGAGCAGCATCCAGGGGTTGTGGTTTCTCACAGGCTGAATAGAGAAGTTTAGAGCAGAATAAAAGAAGAGCATATTATGTTTTTCAACAGATCTTGCACATGTGCATCACTTAGTAAAGACACAAAAAAGCCCCAGATATTGTAAATACGACAATGATTTCTTTAAAATCCCTTCCTAAGTAAGCTGTCCAGAATTCAAAAAATTCATTCTCAGGGTAGCAGTTACACAATTTCTGATGATATCACAGATAAAGGTTTTTATATATTTTGGGTTCTACTCACTCAGTTCATTATGTTTTTGCAAATATGACTGACTATATAAGGCAACACTATTTCAGCACATTACACCACAGGCAGTCCTGGATCTAAGGACAGCAACATCAATTGATGCTTTGAAGCGTGTACTATTAACGCCTCTTTTGAACCTTGCTTTTACTTAGAATCTGTTATTATTACACCATCGCCATATGTTTTTTCATACATGTACAACTGCACAGTGTGCGCTTAGCTGAGAGTAGGCTCACAATAAAATCAGCAGCATGAATCACAGCTTTGTGAAAATGGTTTCCGGCATTATTTTGTAAAGTGACATATAATTTGTTGTATAACATCTGTGGCGAGAGGAGTGTCAATGTGGGTCTTCAATGAGGAGTTATATAGGTTACAACACAACGCACACAGACTTTATGCAGCTGATACTGAGTCTTTAACAAATGTTTGGTTCTGATCGCTAACCTGCAAAATGGCTCGGCAAATTCCTCACATCATTACCTGTTGGTCCACTCCCACTGCATCCAGCCCATCATACATGATGTTGACCCACCCATCCTTACACGACAGTACAAATAATGACATCAAGGCCTGGGTAGGAAAGAGATTTAAGTCAACACACAAGGATTTCCCCAGTCATAATATTAATACACCAGGAGCTTTGTTGGATACGAATGTTAATTCCATTTAAAAAAAAAAAAGCAGAGAGAGACATACTGCTGTCCTGAGTAATGTTTTATTTATGGTTTTTAGACAATTCATTTTGCATTGGGGATTGTATTAGTGTTAGTGGGTTTGGCTGTTAGTCTGTACCTGGATCAAGTTGTCAAAGTTGTACTTCCTTCGTATCCAGCGGTAATTTGCCTGCTGACAGTCTGACTTGTTGGTGATATTTTTTGTGTCCAGACCTTCACAGTGGTAGAACTTCCCTTTGAATAGCTAGAGAGCGAGAGAAAGAGAAACAGAGAGAGAGGGGTCCGCAGGGCTATTTGGCTGCCATTTACACATTATCTCAATTCCACCGGAGCCTGTGGCTTTTTAAGCATCCAACAATTAATGCCACAAATAAAAGGTTTCATAGAGCACATTCTTACGAGAGGTTTTTCCTGAGTGCTCGGCTAAAAGCTGGCCTCGGAGTCATGTTGTCCCTTTTTACACTTAACCTTAATCTCGTTCTTTCAAAAATCACACTCTTAAGGAACAAAGGCTTAGTGGCCGTTGGACATTCAAGACACTTTCAATCCCCACTCAAGCCACAGTTCACATATGAAGCTGCTCAACAAGACTGACATTTAAGCTACAAAGGGTAAAAAAAAGCTTTGTCCTTAAGTTAAGAAAAAGCAAATGACAAACGAGTATCATCATTGGAGCTCGTGCATTGGATCTCTACCTAGCTAACATGTCTGTGTTGTGATACTGTGACTTCTTTAAGGAAAGCCCAAGTTTCTGTGTGTTACTGCGTGTGAATGCAAACTACCTGCACCCCCAGGATGCCAAAGACAATGAAGAAGGCGCAGCAGATAAGGACAATGTTCCCGATGGGTCTAAGCGAGGTTATGAGAGTCTCTACAACTAGCTTCAATCCCGGGGCTCGACTGATTACCCTGGAAAAACACAAATGTAGGTATACAGATGTTTGTTAGTACCAGCACATACAGTCCGGTACCTGCAGACACGAATACAAGTGACAGAAACATTAAATAAGGTAGGATGCTTCCTGTATGTGTAGTGTTTACATGCAGACATACAGTACATGTACGCAAGTATCACCCGCCACAAACCAATGAAAAATACCTACATACACACTCACACAAATATACCTATTTACCTGAGTGGGCGTAGCGTTCGCAGCAGGCGCAGGACTCTGAGGATGCCCAGGATCCTGTTTCCGCCAGTATAGGCCAGAGAGACCAGAATGTCGACCAGAGATACAAACACCAACAAACCATCCAGAACGTTCCAGCTGGACTGGAGGTAGCTCTGCTTCCCAAAGCAGAAACCGAGAGCTACAACCTGGTGTGAAAAGAACAAAACACTGAGCCAAACTGAAACCATTATGGAATCATTAAAACATTACCTCTACCTAACATTACCTGTAAATCAAAGCTATAACTAAGGAATTATTGATCCACAATTAAATTTATAAAAATAAAGAATTCATGAGCTGGTAAAACATTTACTTGGCAAATATTACAAACTACACCTTTTCACCACACCTTTGGAAAGAGAACAGTGATGTTTACCTTAATGGCCATTTCTGCGAGGAAGATTACAGTGAAAATGTAGTTGGACACACTCAGAAACACTCGCTCCTAAAGAAGAGAATGAGATTAATATAAAGACAATACAGACAGTGAATTTGATCGGAGCTAGTACCGTCAGTTGTGTTACACAGTGAGCCTGATGCTTTAAGAGAGTATCGTATTGTGGGTAGCTTTTAGGTGCGTTGTTGCTAGGCTAGTGAGTTTCTATCTGTCTGTCTACAGTATGTCTGCCACAGTAAATAAGCACCAAAAGCCTCGGATCAGTTTAATGTAAAGTGAGGCTTTTATTGATTAACTTGATTTACCAGTTATGCGAGTAAAGCGTGAACCATTCCATAGCTGCTGTAGAAAACATCCCTTGCGTTGCAACTAAAAAACTCAGCTGCAGTGTGTGTGGACATGTGTAACTGTAGGTTTTGTGTGTGTGTCTCACCGTGCTGTGCGGCTGTATGTCAGGTCTTTCCAGAGCAATGGTGATGCAGTTGAGGAAGATGAAAACCAGAACAACATGGTCGAATATTTTGTGAGAGATCACACTTTGGCACCACACACGGAATCTAAACACACAAATACACACAGAGTCATTTATAAAATGTCCATGGTCAATTAAAGCTATTGAGCAAACAATTAAGATTGAGAAAGCAGTAAAGAAGAAGAAAAATGAGAGAAGGGAACCAAGATATTTATATAAAGCAATGGGTAGCAAAGAGGAGGAAAGAGGAAAAAGGGAGTGTGTAAGCCAGTGGGCACAAGCAAGAACCACAGAGACAGATAATGAAATCGTGCATAGTGTTTGTGTGTGTGTGTGTGTGTGTGTGTGTGTGTGTGTGTGTGTGTGTGTGTGTGTGTGTGTGACTCACGGGCTTTCTGGAGAGAACAAATACAGCGTCCAGTCTTCATGCTCTTTGCACCAGCGGGGCTTCATGTTACGGAGCTCTTTCTTGATCCAGTAGCACAAAGAACTCTACAGAGGGGAAAGGTCAGGCACGTCAGCCTCATCAACAACAGTAACAACAATACTTTCTTTGTAATTCATCATTAAACGTCATTATTATTATTATTATTATTATTATTATTATTATTATTATTATTATTATTATTATTATTATTATTATCATTATTTTATTCTCAAGAGAGCAAATTATTACTTATAATACCATCAACACCAGTGTCACCATCATCATCATCACTACATCATTGCCATCATCATCATCATCACTACTACTGTCATCATCAGTGTTATCATCGGCTTTATTCTCCACATTGAAACTATCATCTAAACTAGAAAGCAGCAGTCAAGTTGCCTCTCACAAATTATATCCCCACTACAGCAAATCAATAAGACAGAAAGCTTCTCACTTTGTTTCAAATACCACCGGACCAGTCAAGAATATAGAAGGCTGCCCGGTCTAAACTACAAGTTGTAACCTATAAAGTTTCAATATCCAAATTTTCAGTATATCTTTTTCATGCACCTGCAAATCATGCAAAAGAGCGAACACAGTAGTGCCAAGTGATAGGTGTAACTGTATTGTCTTTGTATATACTCATTCAAACCTGTTTAAGAACTGCTCGGATATTACATATACAGTATCAAACCCTCAGCTGTGGAGAAATAGTATTCCTCACTCTACTGATTCTATAGACATGGTAAATAGAACTTTTGAAATATTAATTAAATACATGTTTTATATTGTCAAAGAACAGATTGTGCTTGACAGCAACAATAGCTTTATTATGTGGAATGTACATGCCCCATCAACAATTGCATGATAAACGCATTAAAAAACATTACAGAGATTCATCTGAGTTGCCACAGTATTGGTGATGTTGGAATGTTCCACACTGAAATCTATGGGGACACAATAAACAAGTGTTTTGTTGCATATGTAGAGTTGGAGATAACTGAACAACGCTAACCCTAACAGGCAGACTCCCAACTAAGCTAGTGCATGAGCTCAACAGAAAGTGTTGTGAAACTCATTAAAGTTTGTAATAAAACAAACAGCGGAAGGCTTGGGTTCACAGCTTCTGTACTTTGGGATTCTAATTAAAAACAGCCCAAAGACACTGCTTAATTGGCATGCTGGCACTTATGTGAGTGTGTGCATCTGGGTGTGTCCTTGTGTGTATGTGTGTCTCTGTTATAAGCTACTTTTGGTGACAAATATCAGACTTTGTACCAGTTAATTGAGGATGGCTTGTCCCATCAAGGGCAAAAGCCGTGTCCCCAATTGGGACAAAGATGATTTTTGTGTCAGTGGTTAAGCTGAGGGAAAGGTTTACGGTTAGGCAAGTAGTGATTATGGTTAGGGTTAGGGTAAGTCTCCAGGAAGTAAATGCAAGTTTATGTAATGTCCCCAAAAGTGACCTAGATCAACATGTGTGTGTGTGTGTGTGTGTGTGTGTGTGTGTCTGTGTGTGGATGAAAAGAACCTGCTGCTCAGATATCTTTGGAGCTGAAATTCATAATCCATAATAATCCTTGACACAGACACACACAGAAAACCACAAGCATATACGACCCCCCCCCCCCACACACACACACACACACACACACACACACGCACACACACACCAATAGAGGGTCTGTATTAAACTTCCCATATTCAGTGTGCCCAGGGAGAGTCCTTTTGTTTCAGTGGATTTCATGGGTTTACAAACTCAATTTGGAGCCAATAAAACCATCAACACTGTCGCAACAGAGGTCATCCAAAACCACTGGGGGAGTAGACCCTTCTCCAGTTCATACACACACAAATGCAGACCTACATTTACTGTACACAGACAAGTTGTTTTGCACCCACTGAGAAGACAATTACTGCCCAAGCAAATTAATTACAGCATGACAATTAGAGTCCCTCCAGGCCTTAAAGTGTGAACACAAAACGCACGCTACAATACCTCAAAGTAAGAGAGACACACAAAGGGCAAAGAAGACAAATCGGGATTGGGAAAGACGGAGAGAAAAAGCAGAAGTAAAATGTGTAAACAGAGTCAGAGAGGGTGGATTAAGAGATTAAGAATTTACAAAAGAAAACAAAACTAAAGAGGCTGAACTGTGTCACCAGGCGTATAGTACCAAAAAGAGAGACCACATCACATAAGTACAGAAATAATTTTAACATTTTTAAAAAAATTTTTTAAAGCACTGCATTGACTTGCATCTCTGAACTGCTTAATTGTGGAATAGTTTGCCACTAACAATTAGATCCATGCTGTGGACCTTTAAAAACTGCTAGCTGTCCTCACTTTAGATTTCCTAAACAATATTATGCAAGCTATGACTCATGGTAACTTACTTCATCATCCATGTCCTCTTCAGGCGCGGGGTCTTCCTTGGGGTCGGAGTTTATGTTGGGGTTGTAAGTCAGGGTTCTCCCATTACAGTCACCATACTCTGCTATTATGGAAGGCAAGAGAGTAGACGCCTGCAGCAGCTCCAAGGACCCCGGCCGTAATCTGTTATTTCCCCCAGCCTCCCCTTTGTCCTCCCCACCATCTTCCTCCTCTCCTCCCTCCCCAGACAACAGGCTCTCCCTCTCTCCACTGGTGTCTCGCCGTTTGAGGCTCTGCGCTCTTCCCAAGCTGTTCCAGCTGGAGCGGCGGCTTCCCCATGAGCTGCCCGACCCACGGGGAGGAAGAGGGGAGCGCCGGCCAGGACTTGAGAGGCTCTGGGGAAACAGGAAATAGGGGTGACCATAGTGTTCGGCATTGAAAAATAAGTGCTTTTGTGACAGAGTTACAGTAGTTTCTAAATGGGTACCTGGCCATTTTGGGGAAAAAGGCATTATGACAAGTTTTTGATTGCAATATGCAAAGATATTTTGACTGTAGCTTCAATTTGAGTTTTATAGCAAGTTTTAGAAATCTCAGTGTATTCTGCAATAAAATAGGCAAGAATTTCCAGAAAATAAAGTATCAGTCAATAAAAAGTAATTCATTAGTCATGTAGAAATAGGACTCTTCCAAGCAGAATTAAGGGAATTGATGCATCCTTCATGGTAGCGGATTCGACTGATTTCTGGGACACCTGCAGATTAAAACATTTAAAAGCAAGGAATGTTATGTCTATACCTCTGATTCCTGAAGTAGAGGAACAAAGTTCACCCCATAGCTGGATTCACTGAGGAGCACCATTTTTGATATTATTCCTCTAGGGAACTGGGATGTCACACTTCTGTCAAACTGTATTTATTACACAATTCTCAACAGGTTCACGGTCATTTTTTTCCCCATTTAGGGTTTGATAACACTCACCACAGAACGCTGTTCATATGCTAAGGGGTCCATGGAGGTGGAGCTTCCACGGCGAGACTCTGCATGGCCAGTTCCCGCCTCAGAAATTCCCAGTCCCACCTCACCATACCGAGGCACGCCCTCTATGTACATGAGCTCATCCCCAAGGATGGACTCAGGTCCCAGAGAGCTCTTGGGAGTGGGCATGGGTGTGGCTGCCGTTCGCATGATTATAGGAGGAGCCGTTGAACCGCAAGGGTCAACGTGACCGTTAGCTGTCATCATCAGAGAGTACATCTTTAGCTCTGTGTAGGAGAAGAGAGATGACTTCATTGTTATCATCTTCTATTCATTTAGTTGTTTTGGCATACAGTTTATGATTAGTCATAAAATGATAAGAAAAAAAAAACAGCATATTTTGAAATAAATTGAATGTGTCATCTGTCATTTAACCTACCGGTGTCTCTGAGCTGTTCTACCTTATCGTCCTCCTCAAAGTTGTCCGATTTCTTCTCATCATCTGACTCCGACCGATTAGCGTCACCCTACAACACACACATACATTCATGCGAATAAACTCTTTTTTCCTTATTTGTTCCCATTTTCCTCTGAGTTAACCATCGTGGAGAAGTTTACAGGTGCTAATTTTTAAGCAAGGCACAGAGAGCAAGCACACCGAAGTGCACTGCATTCAGCGCTCAGAGGAGATTTTCATGGATGACGGCGCACTGTGCACCTGGGGTACACATGACACGCAACAACACAGGGCTGGATGAGGATGAATTGATTATCTGAAACGATCAGTGGGTGTGATAGGCACTGGTAATGTTCTTCATCCTTCACCAATTTATGTGACGAAAAAAAGCACAGAAAATGGGTGCACTATATGCAGTGTTGACCAAGGAGTGAAAGCATGTGAATCTTGACAACACATTGCACTGTGCCACTTGATTGCCATCGATACTTCATGTACGGTGCCTCCCCAAAATACCAAAACATCAAAAAGATGGGAAAATCTCACAGAAAAAAATGTGTGTGGTACGATCACACTAATCTAGAACCCTACATCCTAAAATACACCTCATATGAATAAGATTGAATAAGAAAGGGTTTTTTTATCCTTTGCATTCAGATCATTCAAGTTGCATATTTAAAAATGATGACAAGTGTAACAATAGATCAAAAGACACTAAACCAAATATTGTATACAGAAATCAACATAGTCATCCTCACCTCCGCCTGGAAGCCCTCAACCAAGATGGCCACTAGTAAATTGAAGAGCACATAGTTGCCAAATGTCATGAGAGCAACAAAGTAGAGAGCCGCCCATGGAGAGGTAGAGGCCATGCCATTATACAACACCACATTCCAGTCCTCCTGAGTAAGAATCTAATATAGAGACAGGGGGGGAAGGTAGCAAAAAGGGAGGCACAGAAGGAGAGAGAAAGGGACACAGATGGAAAGGTAATGAAAGAAATGGAGCAATATTAGCCTTCACAGCACGTGTGGGTTGTCTATAAAATCCAGACCTGAGCTACTTTTATTACCAATATGCAACAATGCTTCAACTTCATACACACGGGATTACTATAAATTGACAAGCAACGTGTATGTGGGTGTGTGTGTGTTTGCGTGTGCCTGTGCTTAAGTCACTGTGAGTGATAAAAGCATTTAAAACTGGGACAGTCTTCATGATGCAGCATGAAAACTCACTTCGCCACTGCCTGCTCATTAAACGCTTTGGCAGGAAGGCCATTCATTGTGCTGTCTGCGAGAACGTGTGTATGTACATATGCATGTGTGCATAGGATTGTTTGTACTGTAGCTACTCCCCAAAAAACTGTAGTGAGTATATAGTCACTATATAGTGAGCATAACTCCCTCTCAAGACAGTCAGTTCTGGATAAAATGCATCTACACCAAAGTGAGACAGTCCGCTGCTTTCTGGGTTCTACCTTTCTGCTGAAACATCCAGTATAGAAAAGAGGACAATCTATCTGGAGCAACAGAACAATATCTCCACATAGCGAGAAATAATAGTGAAAGAGAGATGGTGTGCATGCATAGGCAGAATTTCTCATTTCACAGAATTTGACAAATAAGCAGAACCTTGCGGTTAAGTTTTGCACACACAAACACAAATACACACATGTTGAGACATTTTGATTTGGGATGGCAAATTAGCACACGAGGTCTGTGTTGGGAAAAATATATATAAGTGCACACACGCCAGTGTATTTCTTGAAAGTATACTGTCATTTTCCCACTTTTTCTGACTCAATATTGTTTTAATAAGAAACAGTAAGGAGCATGTTTGAACTTTCATTTTGGAGGGAAGCTGGGTACAAAGCTGTCTGGCTGCAGAAAAGATGTTCAGCTTATGTATACATGAATGACAGCAAGAAGATTACATGTAAAGCATTATGTACTGCAAGTCTCAACACAGTACAGGGGCAGCCAACTGACATTAATATTTTTAAAAACGACAAATTCTCTATGACAATGCTTGGTCTTTATAGAAGTGTTACACCCATGATTCTTTGAAAAAGACCTGCCATTTGGGGAGTAAAGAACACACTATTAAATCACATGCTCATCGTGATCATTAAGAATACAGGGCAGTTGAACTCCAGACAGACCAGAAATATTAAACATCAAACAACAAATCATATATACATGACATAACATGTATCGCATATAGATACATGTTAAAAACTAGGCAAACTTTTGTATTAAAAAAATAGTCATTTTGGGGATTACACTTATTTCCTCTCTTATGTTACTGTCATCACTGTGAAGTTGCCAGGCAGCCAGCAGAAACATCAGGAAGTATCTGCGCCCTGCCAAGAAATAGTCCAGCATATGACCATCCATAACACCACAGCTTGTGGTTTTAATGCTATTTCATAAAATGTCAGTTAGTGAGCTTTAAAGGTGCTGGTAGGAGGGTTTTGTTACCTTAGGACAGAACCAGGCTATCTGTTACCCCATTTCCAGTCTTTATGCTAAGCTAAACTAACCTACAGCTGGTGGTAGCTTCATAAGTACCATATGGACGTGACAGTGTTATTACTCAGCAAGAAAGCAAATAAGCGTATTAGCCAAAATGTCAGTATAAGTCCAGTTTTGGCAAATTAGTATGACCACGAAAAAACTGAAAGAGCAATGTGTGACTAAACCAGCAAACACTAAAACACAGCGGCATTTTACTTGCAAACTAAATCGGAATACAGAGAAAATATCGAAATTATGGAGGAAAGAACTTACCTGGAATACAGTGACAATTGCCCAGAGTAAAGAGTCAAAGTTCTTGCGGTCAGGGATTGTGTCCCCATTCTCCATTTGAAGACTGAATTTACAACCAAAGAGATGCATACCCAATATACTGCAGAGAGATAAGAAAATGCAGACATGAGGAATGTATGCATTTTGTGGGTGATAATATCATTACAATAATACAAAATGTACATTTACGGTGACAGAGGTGTGAAGATAGATGGGCTGGGAAGGTTACGTGTGTCGCATGTACAAACCTGAAAGTGAAGATGAAAAGCATCAGCAGCATGCAGAAGGTGGCCACATTGTCCATGGTCTTCATCAGCACTACCAGTTGTCGCCTCAAGGCCGGCAGGAAGCGAACCAGCTTCAGAACCCGCAGCAGACGAAATGTTCGCAGGACTGACAGCCCACCGTCTGACTGACCAATTATTTCCCACACGCTGAGAGCAACAAGCAACCAAATTAGTCTTAAAATGCTTTTGGAGTTTGAGCTTGTATTTGGTCACTTATGTTATCCATGTATAAGCCATGTATGTGGTACCAAGAATATAAAGTTAATATGGCCTGTTAATAAAGTCTCATATTTTTAGTATTTTTAGCTAGCTGTTAAATGCATTATTGCTATCTGCCACTGTCATCGTACTGCTGATGGAAAACAGAAGCACACTGTAGTATATTGGGTGTTCAGTGTAATTCAATCTAACATTTTATTACATTACTAGAATTAATTATATAATATTGCATTACAGTATTTTACTTGTATTTTGTTTTGAAGAGGCTCACTAGGAGTCAATCTGTAGTGTTTATAAACATAATTCCCCTTCAGAAACGCGAGTAAAATAGCCACACATTTCAAAAGGTCGCCCGGTCCGATATGAGCTCTACGAAACAAAATGAGAGCCAGACAGCAAACCTCGAGTCCAGTAAGGATCAGGAATCTGCCGTGGCAGCAAGCAAAGCTGCTCCTGTGTGATCCATCATGACTGTGTCAGTCTTAGCTATTGTAAAGATGGATGCCGCGGCAGTGAACCCGACACTCGAAACTTAATCACCGACAAGCTGGAGAAGAAATACGAACAGGGGGTGGCTCTAAATCGAAGCTTATCCATTGTGTAGTTAGTGAAATCAACACTGATCCGACACGTGGTTTAAGTGTCTATGCATTTTGTTACTACATACAACTAAAATGGTAGTTACCTGGAGTCGTTTTAATTCTATGAGCATGTGCGTAGCCCTCTAACAGGTTTCTGAATTCATTCTTGTTTGCACATACACATTCAAAAATTAGTATGGGTGGATTAACATTACCTAATGATAACGATGATGCTATCGAATATGTTGTATGGGTTCCTGATGTATCCAAACAAGCCGAAAGCCAGCAGCATGAAGCCCATCTCCAAGACAAACATACTGGTGAAGACTATATTACTAATCTCTAACACATCAGTCAACTCCTCGGGCTGGAGAAAGAGAGAAAGCAAGAGAGAGAAGAGAGGAAGGGGAACAAGAGAGATGAGAAAGGAAGAAGGAAAGAAACAAACAAACAAACAAACAAGAACAAAACAGAAGAAAGAAAGGACAAGTCAGTTAATATCCTAACCCTTTTATCACAGAACTGTAAAACCCTTTTGGTCTTTGTGCCCTGAGCTGAGACATTATCAATCAAGTTCAGAGGTGCAGTCAGGGCCAATCAATCAAATGGGGCCAGTAGCATGCATCTATTACTGCTGTTCCACTTCAATTACCTCACAGTAAAGTCACTGATCCAGCAAAGATTTAACTGATTTAACCCCCATAAAGCATGTAGTCAAGCCTTTTATGGAAAATGCAACAATTTTGTGCTCTGGTAAACGTATCATGGGGCCACACAAAACATACATGAGGAACACGTAACATGATAGCAAATATATCTGCATGTGGACTTTCTACAATGTCCCCCATTAGCTGAAATCTCATATCATCCTACTGCACAAACACTGAATGTGCTCAAAAGTGTCCTTCTAACACTCTTCTTAGCTTATATTACATTCATATTCCTTTGCCCTTTTATACAGTATCATGATCCCTTGGCAACAAATTGTGGAATTCCAAAGTTTCACACCTAATGAATAATTATGATCCCCAGATGACTGAATCATTGTAAACTATAAATTCTTAAACTCGGTATTCTGCCTCACAGTTTTAGAAAACTTTAGCCTCTGCTCCACAATTTTATTCTCATGTCACGCAAGGCAGACTCATTAAAACTAATTATGATTCTTTTCATGTGGGGGATCAACAAGGAATAGCCCCAGAGCCCATTTTGCAGCCAGGTCCATGGTGTATAGAAGTAGTCAGACCATATTCAGGACTAATAAACACGATGACATGATTAATGTATAAAAACTCCCAGACACCCTGCTACTACCACAGGTAGCACTTAACTTTCATTTTGGGTTAGTTTTGCCCTATCGGCATCCTGCAGATACATCTAGTATTGCCTTTGTGCTTACTGTTGTTGGAAATGATAGAACACGTTAAATATGTCCGATGCAGCTGGAATCAATGATCATATATAAGGACATTATGTGAAAAGTCTGTACCATTGCTTGTCTAATGTCAAAGTGAAAATGTGATCATTAATATGTATGATTATGATTTCACATAATATTTATGATTCCTTCAATTTGCATAATCAAACACTTAAATAATAGTACCTTCTGATTAGCGTCACAACTTTAACAACCCATTCAGGACACTGGTGCCTCTGTGGAAGTGCAACTGAGGATCACGATAATGGCCACAGATAGAGGGCGCCATACTACACAGCACTCCTCACCTCGTCTAACTCCACCCCAACCACACAGACAGACACATAAACTCAGAGTTTCCTGTGGAGAATCACAAACTTTTTACAGCCACCTTTCAAGACTAGAAGGGGCAAGTGTTTCCTATTGAGAAGATCAATAGAGCAAAGTATCTAAGTATATTTACTCAAGTACAGAACTTAACTACATTTTTGAGGTATTTTATATTTATATAGTTAGTTAGTTTTATACTTATAGTTATACTTATAGTTACCTTATAGTTACTAGTTGCCTTGAGTACACTTTTTTGCTAATTCCTCTATACATTGACTAATTTTTACCTGTATGGAGTATTTTTACATTGAGATATTGCCCTAGTTTGGAAAGATTACTGCTAAAGCTGTGGCCTCCCTGTCAATATGAACTGAGCTGCTGTATGTGGAGTACACCTAAAGTGCAGTACAGGGTTATAATTCTAAAGTATGTCACATCTCTGTTTTTGTCTGTTTACTATTTTCGGCCGATGATCTTTTGAATTAATTGGGACACTCGTGAAGCACATACACCTGTGCAAAAAATAAAATGACACAGAAATAATGTCAGGGGACTCAAGGGCAGCCTGGCGTGTAGTGAAAATAAACCATACCTGACAAATAAGAGGGAAAAAAAGCTGGACAGACAATATAGAGACTAGCTGTTTGCTGTCCGGGCTGTTCAAATTGTGTTTCACTGACTAGCCAGGCAGCACATAAAAACTTTAAAGCACTTCAACAAAGCTTTAAAATAGCTCTCAGCCAGCTATTATATCTTTAAAACACACAATGCTAGACTCACTATTATTTAACAGTGGACAAGTGGCATTTTCATTACCTCTCTGTCCTCAAATCAGAGAAATGAAAGAGTACGTCAGTTTTTATGCCTCATGAAATGACAAATGTATCTTTACTTACTGCTTTACAGTATGTCTGACATAGCAGGTTAAAACAATACAAAATAAAATACAGTAATAGCTGAAGGGCACAAACCAAAGGGCTGAAGGTTTGAAGTGCTAAGAATCTCAAAGAACTGGCATGGACTGAAACTGAATTCTGGTTCTGGTCGTGGCTTATGCACAAGCAGTTGGGAGGAAGCGGGAGCTACATTAAGGGTTACAGAAGCAGGTTCTACTAAAATCTTGGGGCCAGCTTTCCTACATTAATTAATCTCATCAAAGTTGCCCTGAGTGGCCACCTCATCCCATTTATGGTAGGAGATCTGGATTGCCATGAACATTAGTAAGTGAGTGGTTCCAAAACAATCAGAAGCTGTTAACCATATGGGAAAACATACATTACGGTCTCAAATGAACATTGAAAACTATTGCTTTGGATTTGGCTTTCCACTGCCGTCATGAAGTTTGATAGACCAGGTGATCAATCAGAATTAAATACTCTGTCTCTACCATCAAGAAAATGTTTTCCATGTTTGTGTACGTGAATACAGCTCTGAATATGACCTTTCCCTTGAGAATATGAGACAAGAAAACGACAACAGAGACTTGCACGGAGACTTGCACACTCACACACACGTACACACAAACACAGCTTCTCTGGCAAAGCAGGGGAGAGGAACAACTTTGATTATTAAGCAGGACACTGAAAAACACACAGTCCTGAAAAACACAGTGTAATAACGTGGATCAAATCGTATATCTTAGCATATATTAGAACAGAATATATACAGTATAGTGAATACAGTATATACATGATGCGTACACCTTCAACAAAATAAGCATTAAACTCATGCACACACTCAAACTAAGGTATTATGCTGTACATTTACTGTGTGATATTCCATCTTAAGCCTATCAGACATCAAGCAAAGAAACTTAAAACTGTTTAGAACACATTTAAGAGTGTTTCTGAGTGTGAAGTAGGTAAAAAAGTTACTTGTTGGACCTTTCAATCGTCCATAACATACAATTACAGTAGAGCTTACCTGTACTGTGCCTTTCTTTGTGTTTGTGTGTGCTCTTTTATTACGTAAACTTCAAGAAAAAGGTTATGTTCAGTATGCAGGTAAGTCTAATTTGTTTCTCACATATAATCTTAAGGATTTAACATCAATGCTGTTGTTTGTGAGTGATCAAGTTGGATTTCTGTCAGTCACAACATCATCTAGTTAATTTTCAGAATCCCGAAGTCACAGTTTTATGTTGTAGTCAAGGCCAATTACTGATACGCTATACAAACGTCAATTTGTCATGAGGCGTGCAAAGTTAAAGACAGTTTAGAATCTGATTTGAGTGGCCAAAAAATGTGGTTTAAATCCTTTTGCATCAATTAGTTCACATGTGGGCTTTTACTTTAACACAGGCTCAATTACAACAATCTATTTCTAATTTGGAATCAGTATAAACAAAGCCAAAACAAGCATCAATCATCTCCGTCTTTCTCTAAATCTTCTCCTGCTGTTTGTCTCTTCCTGTCTCTCTCTACACTCTCTACACAGTCTACACTATGCCTCCTACATTCATACACCTCTTCACACACACACGTACACTCATAGTCTCATAAAGTTTGGCTAGGTGTCACAAAAGGGGGATGATGAGTACTGAGGGGAGGAGGAACTCTTACATAACATTTCAGTCTGTGTGTGTGTGTGTGTGTGTGTGTGTGTGTGTGTGTGTGTGTGTGTGTGTGTGTGTGTGTGCGTGTGTTATTGGCCCAATAAGGCCATGGCTCTCCCAGTCGCTCCTTATGTTTATATCACAAAGATAGAAACACACACACACACCCACACACACATATCCCCTGGAGAGGGAATTAGAGGAGAGGGAGGCAAGGAGAGATGGAGAGAGGAGGGGAGGCAATGGACCTTGTGCACGCACAGGAATCTTCTCTTTGGCTTTTTATCCATTTGCTTTTCGGGTGGGAAATGTAAAGATTGTGTGCCCATGTGTGCATATAAAACATATTTACTTGGATGTAATAACTCCGCAAATTAATGTGTCTATGCAACCACACATATTTGCCAGTGTGTGATGGTGGAGGAAAGGAATGGGAAGTGGTATTTTTAGGCCGATACTTCCCAGACATTGGGTAAACTAGAAACGCAATCCTGGGGAGTGTGTGATAGTGCCTCGATGGCTATTTGTGTGTAAGAGTATAAGTGTGTGTGAAAGAGGGAGAGAATGGCTCTTCCACGCCTCCCCTTTCTTCGTTCAGTCCCTTACCCCTTTCTATCCCCATTCCACCCCCACCATATGCTCGCTTCCTCTCATTCAGACTCTGGGACAGCCAAATGCCATTTCAACAAACAAAGACCATTTCCGCAGCCCACAATTCTCATCCAATTGCTGATTTACCTATAAAGGTCAGTCATAGCCGTCTTAGTTTTGGGCCATTTATCTTAAATGTTTAGAGCTTTCATTCACCCTACACACCATATATACAGTACTCTTACCTGCTCATGGTACTCTATCCCCATGCTGAGAGTATTGACGAGGATAGCGATCATAATCCCACGGTTGAAGTATTTACTTTCCACAATCCTCTTCAGTTTTTCCCTGAAGTCTATCCAGGCCCGAACCACTCCATTTTGGTACGCCACGACGGCCCGCCGTCTGCTCCGACCTCTTCCACCTCTCAGATCTCCCCCCTGAATGATGTCGTTTAAATTGAGGCAACAAAGGTGAAATTGCTGATTTAGTGTTGTGTTGATTTTGGATACAATAAAAGTTTTATTTAGCAGTTGGTGTAGATCTAGACAATATACAAAATAATCCTTAAAACAACTAGATTTTATTTCTTATATTAACTCAGCATTTATCTATGTTATGTTTGTTTTCATACATACAGAACCACTAAAGTTACATGCTACATCTTAATAACATACCGTTAATAAGATGTAGCAACCACCGTCATTAATACAAACCACCGGCCCAACCTTTATCATTACTGTTTACAATCATCATTACTGCACTGCCATTCATTCTGACCTGAGGGAAGTCGTGCAGTCCATCTGCCTCTCCTCTGCCTCCATCCAGGTCTCCCAGTTCCAATTCTAAGGTCTCCAGGCTGCGGGCACACAGAGGGCAGCTGAGCAGCTCCAGGAGCAGCGGGCTGGGCACCATGCCTGCCAGCTGGTACAGCAGCCTCTGGCGACCTGAACGGGGCATAGGGGCAGAGATGGTCAGGCAATGCAAAGGGATTGTTCCTAGCACACCTCATGTGCTGCTGTTGTGTGGTTTGACTTTACTGAGCAGGGCAAACGTGTTAATTTGTTAAGCGTTATTTTTTATTCAGCCTTTCACTTGTTGCATGGTTGTGTCATTGTCAGGAACTGTGTATAAATCTAGGTTTGTGATGAAAATCTGTTTACACCAGCTCCAAGCCAATGGTGCACATTTTAAAGTACAGTTTTAGGGAGCAATGGGTTAATATCTATGTAGTTATTATACTAATATCTCAAAATCCAATATAATTTGTACAAATAATATCATATTAAAGATAGATAATGTACGTATATAAGGTACAGCCACATATAGTGATACACTGACATATGTGGCTTATATAATATATGCTATATCCTGATTAAACTGGTAATCTGCTTTATTGCTGCTGTATGTTTAATACACTAAGCCTTCCTAAAAATTATGTTGTACTTGCATCTTTACTACAAAAGAACACTCTCCTTTATTGTCACTGACATATGTTCGATTCAAGCATCTGATTCTAGATTCTTTCCTCTGTATGAAAACATAAACTGTCAAACTATCCAATGTTATTTAACCAAAAAAAACATCTAGAGAAGGGGGGAAACACGTTTATCAGCCCTGAGTTGGGCCTGAAGTTTTTCTACTCTGGCTGCATACAGGCCTAACGACCTCCACCAACAAGGTAGGGAAGATTGTACTGTAGCCTGAGAGGCAAAACACAGGGCAAAAATGTCTACTAATCCTTCACAGCAGTGCCTTGTGTCAATCACTTGTGTCAAAGAAAAGGCACATTTTAAAAGCATATTGCTATATTTAAAACAGAGCACAATAGAGCAAGAGAGACAGAAAAAATACAAAGACAGTGAGACATTACAGTATAATGATAAAACTATAATGTAAGTGAAATTTTACATGCAGTACCGAAGGGCTATCCTATCTCAGTACAGAGCCAAAACAAGTTTCTGCAGTAAGTACTGAGAGCTCGCCCACACCATGAGATCCTGGCTGACTCCTCTCACCCTCTGTTCTCTGACTACATCCTCTTAAAATCAGTATGGCGGCACTGCAAAGCACAGTTGAAAACCAACAGACGCAAACCATGACTTCTGGAAACATCAGCTCTTCAAAAGCTGCTTCAAACAGCGCATCATGTTGTTTACAACACTATCTAATACCTCAATCTATAAACAACGGTTGTGAGGGTTGTCCTATACATACTGCTGCAAATAAATCTCCGGGTCTATTTATCTAAGGATTTTGACTCCAACTCTTCATAGATTAGTTGTCTTCTCACTAAATCTTTTAACAACCCCACATTACGTTATATTACATTAGGTTAGATTAGATTACATTAAAGCTACAATTACATTGGAGAGCCCCAAACTTGAAAAATATGCCCTAGAACATAGGTGTTCTTACAGTCTAAAGGGGTTATTCAACCAAAAAATGGGATTCAAACTCTAATCCCATTACATTACAAAGTTTAGCTGAGATTGAGTTATCTAACTAAGATGAAAGCAAACATTTAGAGACTACAGATCCAGAAATGTCTGACAGTGACTGGAGACAACATTTCAACATTAAGATCTTAGCTTTCGGTCAGCTACAAACCATTAAAAATTACCATCAATTTACGTTGATTTAAATTGTGTGATCGTCATTAGTATTGGAGGTGATGGTAAGGTGAAGTGTCACACACTCTCCAACTGATTCATATTGAACATGTGCGGCTCAGAGGTGTATTGACTATTTTAACACGCTGAACATGCTAGTGGTGTTTTTAAGCCTTTTTCTTTCTTGGCGTCCTTCCTCATCACTGACTTTTCACGCTACAGACGGTAACTCTTCACTCCAGCAAGGAAGTAATTCATGTGCAATTAGTTATGTTTGGAGCGTCGGCAGCCAGCTGTGCGTGAATGTATATGTGAGTGTGTATACAGTATGTGCGCTGTGGTTGGCAGTCTAACCCCATTAGGACAGAACAGAGAATTCAATTGATAGCATGTATTTTTACTTTCATGATTGGTGCACAGGCAAAGGGGCCAGAGTTCGTAGTTTCATCAGGCTCTAATACTTGAACATGCTTACCTCAGCTCTGGTGACAGAAAGACTGTAAGGATGATATGGGCAGATGGCAGAGATTCTAGGAAACTAGCCAAACTGTGTTAAGTCTAGGATAGTTTGCCGTATGCGTACATGATGACACTAAGAAGACAAATTAAGAAACAGCTGATGCTCTTTTACTATATATAAGGCAGCTCCATTCTTTGTCAAATTGTTATTCTCTGCTACCTACTCTGTCTTTAGCGTGAATGAAACAAGCTTGTGATTAAACTTGGAAGAGATTGTTTGTGTCCATCTGACTCTTAAACTACGCAGACATCATCCCTAAAATCCACAATTACATCTATAATACTGCTGCTGCTTTTTTGTTTTCCTGCGCAACAAACACAGCTACATGTTGTCTCTTCTGCGTCTGTTCTCTGCCCTCTGCCTCTCTCTCTGCCTCATGCCGTCCCACAAGCTAACACTCTTTTTTTTCTTCCTCTCCCTCCGCTCTTTCCATTTTTTCTCTCTACAGATCTAATTCATTTTTCTTTCTATGTCTCCCTCTCTTAGCCTCTCCCTCTGGATCTGAATTTTCCATACTCTCTGCCTCTCTTCTGAATTCCAACTGTTTCTTCTTTATCTTCCACATTTTTAAAACCACTGCATACCTGTGTTTTTATTACTTTACACTGGCTACTTTTCCTGCCTCTGTTACTCCCGACACACCATGTTGATTCCCTCAATCCTCCCCTTTATCCACCTCTCTGCACTAATGACTGTAATGCTTGAGACATGGATTTCCTGTCAGGACTCTCTAAGTGCTGCTTGAGACACACACACACACACACACACACACACA
Organism: Xiphias gladius; assembly: GCF_016859285.1. NCBI lineage: Eukaryota > Metazoa > Chordata > Actinopteri > Istiophoriformes > Xiphiidae > Xiphias > Xiphias gladius. Next base: position 10,318,793 of record NC_053402.1, read on the forward strand.
CACACACACACACACACACACACACACACACACACACACACACACACACACACACACACACACACACACACACACGTAGCCATAGGCTACCTTAGGTCAAACTCGCGAAGAGGACAGATGAAAGTGAGTGTGACAACAAAATGTAATGCAGCCCAAGGAGAACGAAGGAGAATTAAATAACAGTGAAACCCATGAGGAGGAAAAAATAACAAAAAACAAACAAAGTCAAAATATTCTGACTATTATTGTTCCACTATGAAGATTATCAGGATTTTTAAGCCCTTAAAATGTACAGTATATATATATTTGAAGGCTTATTTTTCCTGTTGATATGTGGCTTTTTTATCATACTGTATTTGGGCGAGGTGGTTGCTGTTTACTCAAATTGACTTAGGCTCCACTCAGTAGCCTAAATTGTGATTTTCTGCTGAGGAAAAAGATAATGGTGATCAGTAAACCCAAACTCCAGACTTTTGGAATCAGGTTTTTTCTAGCTTATGTATGAAATTACAATTGTGTACTGTATGTGTCGGTATGCAGGGTGCGTCTCCTCTTACTGTGCTGTCCCATGAGCTGGTAGAGCTTGTTCAGAGTCTCCGTGTGTTCAGACGCTGGGTGGTTTGGTGGGTGCTGCTCTGGACTGGGCCTGCACTGCTGGGAGTGAGGTGGAGGGGTCTTACTGCTGTAGCTGCACACAAAAGATGGCAGAATGGTCGGATAGTTCATCCCCCCATTCAGCCGCCCGAGCAAGGCTCCCATGCCTTGATTGACAACAGATGGGTTGTAGCCACTGCTGCCGCCACTGTCATTTCCATTTGTACTTCCTCTTCGGAAAGGAAGCGACTTCATCTCCAGCTCCTCCCCTCCTCCTGTGCCTCCTTCTTCTTCCATGTGCTCATCAGTTCCCATGCTGATGGTGTGCTGCCCCCCATTGCTGAGGCGACAGTGCTGGTGCTGATGGTGCTGCAGAAGGTTATGGATCGGCCTCAGCCACAATGCGCTATTTGGGCCTGAGCCTCCGCAACCCCTGCTGGAACTGTGGCCATGTCCATTACCCCCACCGTTACTACCTCCGCCACTGCCATTAGGATTCACCTTTTTACGCCGTTTACTGGTCAAAAGACAAACGACATGAACATGGACAGAGAAGGTATTACCTCAGGTGTGTGTTTTTGTGTGTTTGCATCCGAATGCATTTTTAGGGATGTGGTTCTCAGCAATTTTGGGGGCCATGCATTATGTAATTCTGTGAGATACACAATTACCAAAGCCAGCTAAATTAAATGCTCATAACAAAACACATTTTAGTTGCCCTAGACGACCGATAAAGTGTTGCAAATAGACACAAGAGGACCAGGAAAGACTGAACTGCTGTGCAAAGCCATGATTACCTTAACCTGGGGAAAACGTGTGATTATAATTTCAATAAAGGGAGGATCTCCTGATATTTTTCACAATCATCCTCATAATATTACAGAAAACCTACAAGCATGCATGAAATTGGATTATTTCGGAATGATCCCCCTGATAATTAGTGAAGAACGCTGTGAAATGAAAGCGAAACAAACACGATATTTACTACTGATGTTTTAAGCATATGAAAGCTTTTCCTTTAAGTTACATTGTAGCCTTTTGGAAAAATGCTGACTTAATTTTATGCCACTTCATTTTGACTGGATATTCCAGGGGAGAGAAAAACTAGCAAACAACAAACCTGCCAAAACCACAACACAAACGTTTTGAGAGCAGAGTTGATTTGGGTGTATTTTAATGTCCAGATTGTATAAAGAAGTTCATAGCTAACCTGTGCCATCCGGAGTATATCCTCTGCAGCCTGCGTGTTAACTTGCGATAAAGGTGACTGATGTAGCGTAGCATCTCCTCATAGCATGAGCCTGGTTCGCTGTAACTGGCAAGTGTGGAGTCGTTGGACATGTAGCGTGCCCGCTGCTCCCTCATTAGAGCATTCTCCCTTTGCTTTGTCTCAGAGAACTGGGTGGCGATGACCACGAGGCACAAGTTGATCATGAAGAAAGAGCCCACCTGGTTGGGGAGGTAAAGAATAGCTAAAGTGATAAAACTGTAGCAATGCAGCTTTGTGATGATATATCAGCATTTTTGTTAACCCGCATCCCACTGGCCTATATAAGTGTTGTTTAAGCAGAAAGAAATCTTTCACTTTGCTGGTAAAATAGAAAATCAACATTGTGGCTGCTTCCTTTTTAATGTAAGGAAAAACTCACTGATGACCTCAGCCCTCTTCAAGGTGTTAAAGGACGCTGTGTCAACAAGAAGTATTATGATGGCTTATATATTAAGCCAGGATGCCAGATCCTGGCATGATAAAACTGACTTTGCTTTTGTCGTTACTTAAAAAATATGAAATGTAAATTATGCTCTGATGAGGTGGCTTTAACATGAAGTTAGAAATATCTATCAAGTCTACAGTATAATGAACTGTCTATTTAACATTTCAGTAATGTGTGTTATTTAAACAGCGACAGGAAATTAGATAAGCACTCTCTCCATCTTTTTGAAAAATTCTTTTCTCTGGCACTGTTGTTTATCTTAATTTCTGTCTCATCCACTTTCGACATGAATCACTTTGTTTTTCTTTCAGTCCTTCCTCCAGCCACTTCTCTGTGTCACCCCTTCTTCTTTCCCCCATTCTTTTTCTCCATTTCTCACTGTGAATGCATAATAACTACTTTTGCATCAAACGACTGGCGGGCAGGGAGCTTATACATCATTGTAAAACATAGCCTAAGCTGGGAACTTTGAAAACCCCCACAACGGCATGATAAGAAGTCTACAAGGTTCACCGGAAGAGAGTTCTGCTCCAAGCAGAGTTTAGTGGTTAACTTTAAAAAGGCTATTCCGGGTTTTTTCTAAAGTGGAACTAAAACACAAATACACAAAACGATCCTTCAGGTGCAACACCTTATACATATGAGTATTTGTTGAACATTCAAACCACAATACTAGAGACTGTGCAGACCTGTATAAAGAGGAGCAGGATCAAAAAAAATGTGTATTTTAGGTAGTGCTGAGTTCAGGTTGGTTCTGTTCCTGAATTCTGTCCAGTTTTAATCAAGTGGATTATTGTTTTATTTGTCTCTTAATGTCAGAGTATGTACAACGGTGTGTTTTATTAAACAAGTGAGTAGTAAATTTAAATATAATGACATACAGTACATAACTTCATATTCTGAACCACTTTTTACTTGTAATTCATAAGTAAAAATCATTCTACAGTTGGATGTTACCGCAACAAAAAGCCACATTGTTTTAGAAAACTATAGCAAATCAGGATTACAGTGAAAAACTGAGCTTCACTTGGCTTGGGCTCATTAAATTATTGGTTTTTGCTTGGGCCAGGTTCAAACAAGACCCACGTTGGTCCATGTAGATATAGGCCAGATATTGGACCCAATAAAGAGTTTAATTTTATTTATTTTTTTACAATGTTTTCTGCTATCTTGGAGCTTGCTTTTTAAGTCCTAGCAACACATTCAAAATCAGAAAAGGTTTTCTAAACAAAGATAAACAACAGGTGGTACTTACAATAATGAGCAGTATAAAATATATAAAATTGTAGAAGGAGTGTGCATCCATGACATAGTACATGATATCTACCCATCCTTCTAGTGTGATGACCTGGTGGTAGAGAAAAAAAGACAGGGAGATAGAGAGGGAGACACTGTATTATAATGAACAGGAAACGTAAAAACACATCCCATTGCTGTTTCTTCTAAAGCATAGGACAAACACACCCACACGTGCACAAAACTTTGCATACAGAATATTCATAGTACACAGCAGTGAGATGGAGTACATTTCCAATTCTGTTTTTAATGGCTGTTCCTCAGACGAAAGCTTGCGCTGTCCCTCCATCCTCTTAAAAGTGTGTGTGTGTGTGTGTGTGTGTGTGTGTGTGTGTGTGTGTGTGTGTGTGTGTGTGTGCGCGCGTGTGTGTCTGTGTGTACTTGTACTTCTATCTCTGTGAGTGATTTTATTTTGGGAAAGTGAGGACATTTTGGCCTGTCCTCACATCTTCAAAGGGCTGTTTTTCAGGTTTAAGACCTAGTTTTAGGGTTCAGGGTAGAATTAGGTTTAGGTTGAGGGTTGGGGTAAGGTTTGGGGTTAGGCATTCAGTTGTGATGGTTAAGATTAGGGTAAAGAGCCAAGGAATGCATTATGTCAATGAGTCTCCTCACAAAAATAGAAGTACAAGTATGTGTTTGTGTGTGTGTGAACCAGGGGAATCATGCAGCTCTTTCATGTAGCCACAATGCTAATGAGCAGCTGAAATGTTGAGACCCGAAAGCGGTGTCTCAGCTCAGCCAAGCCGATAATACGCTCACACCTCAGCTAGCATAACACATTACAGCATATACTGCCAGAGCACACACAACAACAGCATGAGTACATACAGACTGAACAAACACACCTGCCAACAAGCACACGTATGCCTACTTGTGTACGGATAAAGAATTGTACACAAACGTACCATAAACAGACACCACAAATGCATATTACGCAGGCACACACACACACAGACACACAGACACACACACCTAGAGATGACTAAACCGCTTTTTTCTGGAATGCTCTACTTGCACCACATTAAAAAAAGCACCTAGGATTCTCATTTGTGAGCAGAAATACACCTCTAAATATAATCATTGTGCATATTTTTATTGTATGGAACCAGACCGAGTACAAAACGGCCATCAAAGCAAACATATATTTAGTCAACCAAACTAAGGATCTGGAAGTTAACATAACAAGTAGGTGGCAAAAAAAAATGTCGAGCCAGGCCTGTAGGACAATTTTCAGAGAGGCCTAAAACTTCACACCTGAACAGTCCCTCATTCATACAATTACTCAAGAATCGCAATAAAAGTACATCTCTTCTTTATCAAAACAAAAGAAAGGATAATTCCTTTAAGGACCAAAACTCTTGAGCAAATGTGATTGAGTGATGCATGTGTCGGGCCATTTTGTAAAAGTTAATGATACGTACGTGAAGGGAAAGAGGGGATCTCAGTTGACATTGGTTATTTAAGAGAGGAGACGGAGGTGATAACCTGAACAAATCGCTTGTTGACCTCTTAGCTAACCCCCGCCCTCTGCTGACGACCCACGGTGAAGATCAGTGAGAGCAAGCAAAGCATTCAGCCTTGTAATTCATGCTAATGACATGCATATGGAGTAGAGAGCACGTTTATCAGTGAATGATTAATCCAACACAATGTTCTTGAACTCTAAATGACAGTCTGCCAGAACACGTGTGTGTCTGTGTCTACAGGGTCAGTAGTCATTAACCAGCAGGCTTATAGAAGCATTGGCCTGATAACCCTCAGATGCCTTTGCTCTTCCAGTCACCCGTTATCTCTCCTCTCTACCTCTTCAGGTGCCATTCCTTCCTCTTTCTCACTTTTTTCTTTTCTTATGTTTTTATCATTCCTTCACTCTCAGCTTTGATTTTCTCCACTAACTTGTTCTTTTGAGTGACAGTGTACATCCTCCTATAAATCAAATGCTATCACATACAGTATATGTTGATTTATAGTATTAGTCCTACAGTCAAGATTAAAAAAAACAAAAAGAGAACAGCCAAACAAATAAACAACTATTAAATTATGTGAATGCTCAAATAAATCAGAAACCTTAGAAAGCCTGTGAAAATGTTTCAAAGCACCTTTTTTACAGGGTCTAAAACACCCAGACCCTAAACAAATCTGGCTACAGCTACATATCAATGACCAAAATTGAAGATACCTCTTAAATCAACAAAGGAATCATCACGGGAAGCTGTCATGGTGTATTTTGTGTATTGGCCAACCCTAGTTGGGACCTAGTTAAGCCACAGGCTTTACTGTGGTGGGTACCCAACGTGACATTTTAGCAGCTTGTTGTACTCGGCAGGAGTCCCAGGGTAACCTTGAATTAACTCAATTTGGGGCCATGGGCTGAAATTTTTTCAAAACCCTGTGCTGAAATGTATAATTCATGTTCTTTATATTTACAGATACTGAGGGAATAAAGCTGTAGACTGGGATAACAAGCCAAGCACCTCATTTTACATTCCAGATAACAACCCCCCCCCGCGCGCGTGTCTGTATCTCATCACGTTTCTTTTCCTGTCTCATCTTTCACTCTATCCCTGTTTCCATATTAACAAATATTGTGAAAAAATTAAGCTTAAAATGTTTTGTTTAGAGGATCTCTAAACAATCACTGTGATCACTCAGTGTCTGTCATTATTAATTTAAATGTTTCCATTGCTAGAGGTCCTTTACTGACAAACAATAGCATGTCATAGAAACATTTTTGCAAACTTGAGTAAATTCAAGAGGAATATCCAACTCCTCTCATTAAATACATTATAATTTGCTTGTAACATATTTAAATAGAACCCTGCAAACTGGGCCTCTCTTTTTCTCTGCGTGTTGATACTCTTATTGATTATAACAAATTTGAAACACACAGAACATCAGAACCAAATGATACAAACTTCTGATCTGAAGTTCAGTTTATCATGTTACACAACTACATTAGTGTGACTAACACAAGTAACTTTTCGAGTTGTAATTTGCATCTACCTCTTTAACACTGGCAGTTACAATTAATTCAAAAAAGCCTTTTTGTATAAAAACACAAGTTAGAGGTCTGTGGCTGCACAATGTGAGTAAACAGCCGCCGTGAGATGTGTACGCACACGTCATATACCCAGCTGGAAATTGAATCTCATCTAAGACTCAAAGTGATACTTGCTAAACCATCTCAAAAGACTAAAAGAATAAGAAAAATTAAATCTTTCAAACCTCTGACTGCAGGCTGAGCCCCCCCACACACATACACTGGAAAGTTGTCAGTACTTACACAGGGATTAGTACGGCTGTTTGTGTAGGTGTGTGTGTTCAGTATTTGTGCCTTTTGCTGTAATTTGTAGGTAAGACTCGGTAAGACTCTTTGAGAAAGTCATGCTGTGCAAGTCAAAGCCCATTACACACAGAGACAGACTGATCAGTGGGTCCTGGACAGATCTATTAGAAGGGCTGGAATTCATATCACTACAGCACAGACAGTGTTAGCGCAAAGACTGTGATAGGAAAAAAAATAGCCTGTCCTGGTCTCCTAGCGAGCTGGAATCCAAAAGATTTGAAAGGAGAAAAAATGCATTTCCACAACCAGTGTGTGGAGAGGAAAAGGATTTCATCATGACACCTGCCCTCTGATGGCCTAAGAGGAGGAATTTCTGACAGGATGTCTTTGAAATTCAGCACACCTGGAAAAAAATGTTAAGTTGGTGTTGTTTTTGGCTGAGGACTGATTTTGTATATACAAATCGTTTTCACTAACTTGGCAGCTAAAAAGTGGGGGAAAAAATGTTCGGGTTAGCCAAGCTACAGAATGATGAATGCTTATGAAAGAATACAAAACTGAAATCTAAAACTAAACTCTTATAAAAAATCTCATAAATCTCATAAACAGCAACAAATTCAACAACAACACCAAGCTCTCCACGTTTTAGCTTCCACATCCAAATCTGCCCTTTTACCCTGCTTACCTGGAATATGGCTATCCAGGCGTAGCCAATATTGTCAAAGTTGACAGCTCCTTTGTGAGGGTTGATATTCCCAGGGCGACACACATTATAGTACTGGTTCCAGTTAACGCAGCCATTAACACTGGCCCCTCCCAGCACAGGAGCTGATTCAATCAGGGCTGAACTTTGCTGGGGAGCGGCCAGTGAACACTCTGTTCCAGCCTCGGTGTAGGGCGGCACATCGTGACAGCGCAGCATCCCGTTCTCCCGGGCAGCTGAGCAGATGAATGGGCTGTCTTCACCCTCCTCGGACATGTAGTAGGAACTTATGGACAAATTGTACATTCTGGGTGGAAAAAGAATAATTGCACATGTGTAAAACACTAAACTGTGGCATCACAATACATTACTGTAAGATGTTACTTGTATGTGGATGATTTGTTCTCACTGTATTAAAAAGAGACAAAAACATCTATTTTATGGCACTTGCGTATCTTTTTCAGGATATTTTGTATTTAAAAGAATACAGCACATAAGTCAAAAGCACAGTGAACGAGGGATCTATCAGTATCCATGGTGACAGCTGTTTCCTACTTATGGTAGAGAGTGGTTAATGTGTACCACAGTTTACCTGCTTACTTTAACTCTCCCCCTTAATGTGGAGAGCCCTTCACAATAGTGAGTGTATCTTTAGGCAGAGTGATTTTCACTCTTCAAGTGCTAGTGGGGAGGGACCAGTTGAGTAAAGGGTCTAAGTCTTTGCCAGACTGTCTTCTGCCTTACGCCAATAGTGCTCCAGCCATTCCTTCTATCTTTTTTTCCCCCTGTTGCTTGTTGCGATTAAGTTTATGTCCAGACTCTCCAGTGGTTGTTTGTCTGACTCATGCCTATCTGTACTGGACTTCAAGTCTTTTCATCCTACATGCTGAATCTCTGGCTGAATCGATACCTTGCGCATTTGAATTGCTTACATGTTAACTATAAATGCTGATTTGATTGTCTTAAGCCTGCACATTGCTAATACAAAAAATAATGTTGTTATTCTCCAGGCCCTTGAAGGATTCCAGAGATGGACTTTGTTGAAAGACATTCAGCAGCAGCAACAGCTAGATATCACACTGTACTTTAGTCAAAAAGGCATATCATGGGAAATATCTGAGATGCTGGCTATTGAGGGGAAAAAAAGCAGCTCTTATTTGAATCTAATGTATGTGATCAGAATAATGCAGAAAACATTAGCTTCTTTACAAATTCTAAAAACTAACTGGAGAAAGATCTAATGCATGAGTTTGCATGCATTCATGTGCATTAGTTATATCAGATAGTCAGGATTCATTTTGTATCGGAGGTCAGGCAACCGTTTGTTCTGTGGGAGAAAATTCAGCAGCCTTGGATATGAAATATTAAGCTGCTGTGCTCTTTCTGTCTTTGTATCTTTCTCTCTTACACATAAAAAGGATTCAGTAACATTAGCTCTGGCACAATTTGTACCATTACATCAAAAACAGAATAGTTCAAGGATTTCTAAGTGACATTTCTGGCTTCCTGAGGTTGTGGACTTTGAAGCAGTTTTTTCTTTTTCCCTTGCATAATTTCCCTCCCCATGGCTAAATTGGTGACTGTGATCTTTTCTCTGTCAGTATTAGGTTGTCTAAGCCTGTTTGTCCATCTATGTGTTTTGTCCTATTTGGGAAATAGTGATTATTCGTCTTTTATCTACAATCTCTCTTATTCTATTTCATCAAAAAACAAAATAAGATAAATCTGAAAGAATAGCTTTTTCTAACATTTTAACAACATGTGTAGTGTTGAAGGAATTGCAGTGTTTTCTCTAGCTCTCTTCAGGAGGTGTGAACTCAGTATGTCATCTCTGGGCAAGAGGTCTGTCTGTGCCGAACCTTTTCTACTGATTGCTACGTCATGTTGACAGAGCCTGTACCCAGCTAAGATTTTTCTCAGTTCTGGGCCAGTTTCAGTGATCTGCCATTTTGTATGGTCTTATCTGAGCAGGATAAGTTTTCAAATTATTTGGGGATTTTAGCACTTTATTATTCCACAAACTCTGAAATGTTTCTTTCTGTTTAGTAGTTTCCTGTTGTACTGATAAGTCCTAGGTTGTTATAGTGTTTGGAATATTATTAATTTTGCTTTTTTGGGGTTCAATTTTTGTAAGATGTTCAGGCTTTACTTTATATCACTTTAAGATTGAAAACCACATCATCTGCAAAGAGCTAGAATTTTATTTCATCGTCTAGGAGTTTCAACTGTTCTAGTTAATAGGCAATTTCATTATTACGGATATTAAATATCCGTAATAATTTCCTAGGGGCCATTTGTTATACTTCCATCCCAGAAGAAAACTAGGAAATACAAAAACTGTATCACAAGACTGAGTTCCTTACGTTCTGATATCCTCTCCCAGGAAGCAGCGGTTGCGCAGAAGTCCCGCCCATAGCTGGACTCCCACAATGCCGAAGATGAAAAAAACAAAGAAGCAGAGGAGGAGGACATTTCCTAACATGGGCAGGGTGTCCAACAGCAGTGTCACCAAGATCCGCATACCTATATGGTGGGACGCAAAGAAAAATGATGTAATCAGCGATCATTATTTTGACGAATATGACTGTCCCATGTGCACAAGCACATACACACACGTTTGAAGACATACATCACATGTATGTCATACATACATGATAGATATCTGAATTTTCCATGTGATGCAGCAGCAAGTCTTTTACTAGCCCTGTGGTTACCGTACACCCTGACAACCTCTATTGATCTTTTGAGCTTGGAACCCACAACTTCATAACCACAGCCAATATAATTACAAGTGATGACTATACTTAAAGTGACAGTTTGACATTATTTCATCCTCTAGGATTTGAACTTGCAGCTTCCCCGTGGCTAGTATTATCTAACCACTTGCGTTCAGCATCCATCTCCAGTTGTCAGATGTGTTTAGCGTCCGCAGAGTCTGGGATCCAGTCCCTGAGGTCCTCACAATGTGTTCTGTCCACTTTCACATATATCACAGCCTTATCACAGAGACCACACTTACAGTATAGTAATATTATTCTATGGCAGTGCCACCGTTTAACTGCTAGTTTTGACAGCACCAATGATGAGACACTCCTCAGGTCTCCAACATTTAATCTCCAGAGTGTGTATGCTGCGTCACTGCAGGAGCAAGGTTTGCCTATCATTTGATGATAGGTGAAAATATGGTAATGGGCCAAATGTGCTCTGAGCTCACCAATATTCTTATTCACATTTGTGCCAGAGGCTAAATATTATCAAAATAAATTTCCAGTAAGTCGGTTTTATCATTTATTATTCCGGCATGTTTTTAAACACAGAAATGCATAATGTTAATATTCTTGATTGTCTCCTACTTAGAATTTAAATGATATAAATTATTCATGTATAAATTAATAGGCCTGCACATTTAGCCAGATGTTGTGATTACAATTAAATACTTTTAGTCATTCATCTTTACAGCACATTACCATTTGGTACTTCACTTTCTACATCATTTTTGTCTAAATGCATGGTTAACGATTTCATTAAATTGGATGTTTAAATGCTGTGACTGACAATGTTATTGTATTTAATTATTGATTTGGCATCACAAAGACCTGTGGAGAAAATAAAGTCCATCCTGAAAACACAATTATGAAGATCAGAAAAGCCCCCTCTTGTTTATAAGTATAGAAAGTGTCCTGATTTTGTTACTCTGTGAAGCACAGACTGTCCCCGCTCAGAGGGAATGACTCATCAGTGTTTAGTGTGTATCTATTTATTTGTGTTTATCCATGCGTGCTTCTTTGTGCACTCATTAGCCACAAAGATTGTGTCTGGGACATATTTTCTACATAGTGGCATAGCAGGAAATCTGCTTAGACTATTTTTTTCTTTAATCTTCACAACGTATAGTGGATGGCAAAATTAAGCAAAAGTCTACTCTGAATCCATCCGTCATCCATCAATCCATTCATCTTCCCTTAATGACTGACTGTTCACAGTTCAGCTGCAGAGCAAGAGTTACACGTGCTATAATGTATATTTCTATGTGAGATACAGTATGTGACAGCCAAACAGGTGAGGGTCAATCCATCAAGACAGAGCCCTAATGAGATGTGGTCATCGCTTTGAGGTGGAATCGAAACCAAAAAAATCACAGTATCACTTCCGGTCAGTCAGACACACAGGGAGTAGGTACACCGTGTTCATAAAATCAATGAAATGGCCAGTTAAAGTCATTGTCTGATCGCCAATCTGTCATATCATAATTTGTTGTATTTTTAATGAGATTGTCCACTTTATACATACTTGCTTTTTTATATCTGCCAACTGGTTATTCTCTATAGCTGATTCCTGTTTCTCACAAAATAGAGGATATAATGTACAGAGCAGCAAAAAAGGAAAAAACTTAAACACATTCTAATTGTACATATTTTATGTCGTAAAAACTAGAGTCGAGTACGTCTGTGTGCAAACTTGAGGTAGACAGCAATATTCTAGAGACACACTATAGAGACACACTCACACATGCATACTGTACAGTTTGCATGTATTCAACACATAGAAACATACCAATGCACACACCGAGTAACCACCACACAGTTGCCTTACTATTTAGGTATCTGTGTGCAGTGAAATCTGCTCAGCAGAACACTAACAGTATCTCCATACACCATTTTGATATCTCCTAATGGAGATGTGATAAAGCATTACACTGAATTTCACTGCTTAGAACAATACAAGACGGGTTAGATAATAGAGGAAGATTTAAAATTAGACTGACATCGCATTTACTCCTCGGTTAGAATGCACTCTGTTAAGGTAGGTTTAATTAAACTAATGCAACTGAATGGCACTCAAGTGGCTTGATGAGTTCATGGACCATCTATCCACAAAGTCATCCCAACTTAATCATTGAAGTTTCCTTTAGCCTGAATTTCTGGAAAAAAAAAAAAGAAGATGAACCTTCATGTTTCAACGCAATAAACATATTTATTTTTGCCAGTAAGAAGTGATTGGGGTAATGATGTTGAGAGGAGACAAAGAGAGGAGTCAAATGTAGTTGTTTTTTTGCTTTGGAAAGCAAAGATCATGGACTGAGGGCTTAAACTATAAGAACTTGAGATAAAATCATAACATAGCGTCTTAGATTAGAAAATATAGTAATTAAATCTATATATCTGGCAAAAGAACTCGTTGGCTGCAGCACAATGATAAAGTAAATTATCAGGTCAGGCAGTAAAGCTGTCAGTGGGTAAAATAAAATACCTATATTCCAACTACTTGTACCATTTAAATGAAATTTGACAGTATATGTAGCGGGACAGGGGGAAGAGAAGTGTGTGACTGTGTGTGCGCACGTGCGTATGCAGTGTGCAAGTCAGTTGGCCGAGGATTTGCAGAACCCCAATGCGCGAAGCAGCCTTGTAAACATGAAATAAACAGAGAGTGCTGCTCACTGTATCCGAGCACATTTACCATCAGTGATAGCAAAATAGGTAGAGACCAACAGAGAAGCTAAGTGGGAAGAGGAAAACTTTAGCCTGGCTGACTTACTCCCTCAAACCCTCATCCGTGATCATTATTCAGATGAAAAAGAAAACAAAAGAACAGATGGAGTATAAAAGACAAAAAGAGAGGAAAAATGGAGGAAGTAAGCTGGACTTAAACATTCTTAGGGTCTCTCTGGTTGTGTGTACCTGTGAGTACTTGAGTGTGCAGGCTTTGGGGCATGTTTGTGTCTTTTTTTATCTCCACTGACCTTGAGTTCCCAGCCCCAGGTAATACCTCTCATTGTCAACTTCATTGCAATTCCCTCCCTCCTTCTTCTCCCCATCTAGGTCCCTGTGTCAGACCCTTCAGGGAGCAACTGAAAACTTGTTGCAATAATATGTCTCACTTCACCTTGTCCATGGCTGTAAAGATAGTGACTCAGGGCTGCTGTTAGCTTAGCAATAAGGTTAAGATTAATGTTAAATTTGTTTTGTCCTCACAGAGGTAGCACAATGAATGTGTGTGTGTCCCTGTGTGTGAGACTGTTTGTGATGATAGCTTGAGAGAAACAGACAACCTGCCACGCTTTATGATCGTGTTTGGGTTATCTGCAGCGCCCAAAGCACCCCCACACACACACACACACACCCACACTCACACTCACACACAGACACACACACACAAACATAAAACTGAAACACACATCATACAAACACAACGTCATCATCTACGTGGGAAAATCTCAGGTCAATCTGTGCCACATGCATGTCTCATTCTGGGAAAGTGGGCTCATCATTCAAGTGTACACACACACGCACACATATACTTTTACCTACAGCCAGACAGCAAGCAGACATATAACCCTGACAATCTATACTTAGTCAATGTATTACAAATACTTTCATGTGCTAATCAGACTCCCATAGGTTCCCTAGTGTTGTAACAATAGATTTTTTTCAATAAATTGTGATTTATGAACAGTAAAATCAGTTTAACTAGTAAAAATGCCTAACAGGTTGACATCAGACTAAAACAGTAAATTTTTCCAACATGAAAGACAGAAAAAAAATGTTTAAAATCCAAGCTATAAACCTGTTTAAGAGAGGTGTATTGAGCAAAATGGCTACCACTACTGGCAGCCTGAGTCTGAAAAACAGCTTGGCTGCTTGCCTAATGTATGCTGGTTAATAATCTTGTACGTTGTTATGACACCATTGTCTGGTGATCCTCTTTAGCTGTAGATTCATGACCACTACTGTCACTGGGCTTTTAGGAAAATGACAAACTATGCGTACGTTCTCACTCAGCACTGGCACGGTACAAGCTCTGGAAGTGAGACTAAAGCAAATATGAAGTCCTGGATTACTGGTCAATTTACCGTTACAGACACCCAAATAAAGCATTTTTACACATAGGTTGGCTCTCACATGGTGCAATGCAAACTTCTTGAGTGACAATAGGTGGCTAGCATAATAACAAAAGTCAAAAAATTACACTTGTGGGAACTGATGGTAGTCTTACATTAGAAACACAAAAGCTCAGGCATTTTTTGTAGAATACTGGTAATAGAATATCATATAAAGTTTAAATTTAAAACACCTATGTATAATCCCCATTAATTGATATGAAAGACTGTTTACTGTGCAGCAGAGAAATATCCATAGTTGCCCATAAAAGATGGTTTCAATGTAAATACAAAAACCTCCGATAGTTAATCATATTTAGTATCTATCTGTGTAACTATAAACACCACCTGCAAACACAGTTGATTTTTCTATGAATAAACAGTCTTTCTTATTACTCCAGGTAATCTGAGTCAGAAAAAAAATTACTTAACATTTTTCTATGATTTTCAAAATTATGATATTTAAAGAGCTAAATGTAGTCAATGTAGGTGGTATCTCAGGTTTCAATTACACACTAAATGCTGATTAAACTGCCAAAATTATAAAAATATCAGGGCTCTCGATCACAAGCAAAATAGCAAATGATCTCAGGTAAATATAGTGGGTTTCCATGTGCTCATCCCCATTCAGGGAAGGCAGACCACAGGGTCGTTCTCCAAAAGAAAAAAACCTTAAGGCAAAACAGGGACTTACTTGGGACTCTGTTTATGGCCCGCAGTGGCCTGAGCACTCGGACGGTACGGATGGCTGACAGACTGGCGTTATGGCCATCCAGAGAATACTCCATCACCCTGAGGACACAGATTCAGTCAGAGAAAGGCAGGGGGAGAGAGTTTTAATACATGTACAAGAACAAGAATACTGAGAAAACCAAAAATATATAATGCTTATAATGGCATCAACCCACAGCATTAGCATTGTTTACTCCATCAGTGTCTAAATTGTTAGTCTGGGTTACTGATAGTTGTATTTTGAGGCTGCTCAGGTAAATGTTGTGTTGTTATAACCCTAATCTTTTTCTTTGTCCCATTATTTTTATTTAGGTAAAATTTCCAGCTTGTAACTAGAGGCTTCTGTTTGTTGCCTGTTTCCATCCTACAGGTAAAAGCTTTCTGTGAGATGCCATTAAAGACACAATTTACAATAAATGGTTCAAATGCAGCATTCTAGTCTAATGAGGCTTGATGCCCCTCGTGCAGGGGACAATACTTTGTGTTGCACCTTTATTCCCCAAAACACAAAACACAGTACATCTTTGTAAAGGGCATTTCTATTTTGTTAATGACATGGCCTTGTGAGGACAAACACACAACAGATACGTAAACACAGCCACAGGCACAATCCCATGCAACTTTATCACACATTTTTGTCATGGGTCACAGCCATGTAGCCATATTGACTCCTCAGGCAGGAAAGAGAGAGTGTGTGTGTGTGTGTGTGTGTGTGTGTGTGTGTGTGTGTGTGTGTGTGTGTGTGTGTGTGTGTGTGTGTGTGTGTGTGTGTGTGCGTGCGTGTATGGCGTGGGTGGGTGTGCGTGTGCATGCTTATTTGTGTTTGATTGCTTTCCTGCTTGTCTTTTTGTTCACTTCATGTTCAACATCAGGGTCACAGGGAGACATGAAATGCTATTTTATTCTAAGCAGGCTGCTATTCTATCTTCTATCTATCTAGCTGCAGATGACAGTGGAGACTGAGTAATTTGTGGGCATGAGCCCACAAAGCAGTGTGGGGTACTAACCCTGCCATGACAATGACGAAGTCAAGCTGGTTCCACTTGTCACCAAGGTAGCAATTAGAACCAAAAATTCCCAGGGCCACCATCTTGATGACCATTTCCACAGCAAAGAAAGCAAAGATACAGTCGTCCAATACCTGGTCCCACATGATAAAAAACAAGCACACAGTTAGAATTATGGCTGACAACAAAGACAACAAGAGGAAATTGACTTCTTCCCAACAGAAAAAGGTCACATTCTTGTTAAGTTTCCTCATCAATACAGTCACATTTTAAAAGAAACCGTGAAAGTGTCAGTGGAGCCCGTCTGAAAGAAGAGTTCCTCTCTCCATTAGTTAGTTTCATCCCAGCATGGTTAGCACGGTTATGGCTGTGTCTCAATTAATTAGACATCTACCACAGCAAAAAGAAAGTTTGTATTTGAATGTAATGACAAACATCTGTGCCAAGAATCAACATTACTCTACAGTAAGAGCTTATTGAAACAATAAGACAAGTGAAGCAAGAAAAAGAAAAGGAATTAAGTTTTCATTTTCATTTATTTACCAATATTAATATTGTTATTGCTCTTTCAGTCACTTCACATCAACCTAAAACTGAATGTGAAAGCATCCCCCAGTATAAAGGACACATTTTTTGAACAATCAACTATCATTAGTGCTTTACTCATAATTTGTGTACAAATTGCGCATGGCCAGGGCCATGTGGCTGCACGAGAACTTGAACTTAAATTAGAAAAACAATCCATCCTGTTACTATCCTCTAAAGCATAAGGAGTAGAAAGTACTAAAAAATGAAAATGAAAATGATTTGACCATCTGATACCAAACAACTTGGCTATGGAGAAAATATGGGAATTCACCTTTATGAGCAGGTTTACTATTGTAAGAGGTATACTTGTACATAAGAAGCATGTGGAGACATCCTAGTAAGTGTTCAGGAGCCCAGTTACACAGGCGAGAGCGTCAAACTAACCTGCAGGATGCGGCACCACTCCGACTGGCAGGTGACGTCCTCACAGGGCTGGAACATCCCCAGAGTCACACAGTTGAGCAGGATCACCAGCATGGACACGTGCTCGAACCACGTGCAGGAGAGGGTTAAGGTCAAAACACTTAGGATGTTATTTCAAATCATCAGTGACACAGGATGGAGGTTCACTGACTTAACAGAGAGGAAGCAAAGCCTGCATAGCATTGTTTAATTCAGGTGAAATAATGAGACGCACTTTAAAAAACATGACAACAAAATGTCTTAAATCTCCTTTTAAACTATCTTGGTGTTGCATCATCCAGGCTGGGGACCATCTGCTTTTTTCTGTAACACCACCTGTCGAGCACAAACCAAAGGTGCATCCAGGGCGCCATAATCAGGTGAAAGCCACATGCAGGAGCAGTACGGTCCAAACAGGCCTGTCGAAGTGTTGCAGAGTGATACACACAGCATTGCTTGCAGAGGAGGAACCTGCAGTGTTGGTCAGAAAGTTGACACAGGGAACAGGGCATCTTCCTTTCCATGACGCTGATCCTCACTCACACGTTGGTGGTTTGTCAGTATCATCCACCTGCCATGCTAAAGAAAGCTAATAGGGGGTTCCAGCAATAAAAGAAAACCTGAGCTCCAGTACACAAAAGACGATATGATGTGATATGATATGGTGTGATATATGATATGATAAATGATCCGATCCGATACGATACGATCCGATATCATGTTTCTATACAAGTAAAGTTTCCTACAAAATATATTTGCTGTTGCAGTTTAGTTGTATATAAACGTAATTCCTAGGAGACAGGGTAGAATATGGCATGATGTCATATAAAAAGGAAAGTAAGATCCCCCATAAGAGCAGGTGAGTAAACAAATGCTGCACCAGCACACTGGAACTACATGTCAATAGGAGGTTTTGTTCGAGCCTAATGCACCTAATGGGTCTAATAATGACCCAGTGGACCCGGCTGCTAATCTGGTAACTGGCCCTTCCACAATTTCATAAACTATCATTTTAATGGATCTGTATATCCTGTTGTAGTGTTTGCTTATATTCATTGACATAGGTAAATCCTTAAGAAAATATGCCGTTCTATCACAACGATGGATGGGGATTTTATAATCATACATATTTGTGGTAATCAATTTAAAAACTGGAAAAGAGAAAAGTTTGACAGAAAGTATTCATGCGAATCTTTGGTATGTCTCAAGATGACTCCTACTTTCTAGTCACAAGGACAAAGCTTAATTTTAAGGGAGTACAAATGTCAGATATCTCCTCTGCCCTGGCTAAAAAAGCACTTTTGAGTAATCTTTTGTTGGTTTCCTTTTGCTTATTTTATCATTTCTTTATCCCCTGTGGACTGCCAGTGAGATTATCTTCTTTTTCATTCCTTAATTTCAGTTTCTCTTCTGTTTACATAATAAGAGCTCCAAATATCATCTGCCTATTGGATGGAGTCATGCATCACTGCATGGACAGACATTTGATCGAGGAAGTGTCTGCCTGTATTGGAATTCCTTTGACTCGGTGTAAGTGCAGCTACAAGGGTGGCACCATTTCCTCTGTAAGATCCAAAATTCGAGCATTCCTCTCAGTCAGTTTTGAGATATGGAGATGCCCTGCACGAAGCGATACTCAACATGAGAACAAACATGTAGCTGCACTCTTACTGTTAACAAATTCATAAATCTATCACTGACAACATGTTGCAGGATGATGCAATACCATAAATCAAACCAGGCTATAGAAACACAGGTAATAAAATATATATGGACAGCATATCACAGGGGTTCTGCAGCTGCCCATTATCATAATGAGAAAAAATAATACACACCAAGTAAAACAAAGAGTACAAAGAGAGGAGCAAAAGAGTGATGGTAAAATAGACTGGATAAGGGAAAATGACGAGGAAAACAAGAGCAGGAAATGGCTCTAAATCATGTCTCCTCAACTAGAAAAAAGGCACTGATGCTGCTGTTTTTCTGCTTTACTTTGGCTTTTGTCCCAGACACACGTGGATACACACAGCAGTGATCTGGTGTGCACTCTGAGTTGCAGTATTGACATATTCCCCGGCTGAAGCACTGTTCTAATTCCAAAGGGCGTCAAAGCAGAAAACAAATGGTGACCACTTTCATCTACATTATACACACCTGAAGACATACGTACAGACTCACAAAGGCATGCATAAACATATTTTATGAAAATTACATTAAGTTGCATTCACACACACACACACACAGACCATTGGGACTTACTGCTGTGATCAGGGGCCAAGATAGGAGCTTGTATCAGTGAAAAAGTCTGGCCTAAAACTTTTTTTCCTTCCACTGGCAACTGTGTCCTGCTGCAGCCACGGTGGCTAAACGTCTCTCCACCTTGAATGAATCCGTCAGTAACAACTTCAGATTTTCAAGTCTCATGTGCTGAATACTTTTTTGGATTTCTAATTGATCAATTCAAAACAATTGAATCCACTGGAATACATACATAACATGCAAAGCCATTTAACCAATGTATGTCCCCTTTCGCTGATTCACCATTGAAAATTTGACCAAATTTAGTTCTAGAGTCAAACTTTCTTCCACGATTTGTAAATCCTTTTCACAAATGAAATAGCATCACACAATTTAAGAACATCTGCTCTTACTTCAAATTTTGCAATTTAGAACAAAAGTGTACTAAAAAAGGATCTCTGTTCTGCTCCCTCCAACCCATTAATTTGTCTGCCGGCCAATTTGCAAGTCTGGCAGAGGATTTCCCGGGCCCTGGCTGCCACTACTCACCTATGTCAGACCATTTAATTAACCAAACCTGACAAATGTGCAATTCACTCTGAAAAAGTCAACATCTCTCTTCTCCGTCCTGACAAAGGATTCCCTCTGTGCACTGCGAGGGGAGTTAGAGATATGGAACTACTGAAATATGAGATATCTAGATCAAGTAAAATATAAATGTTAATAATGTTGTTAGCTTAAATGCAGACCATGTCTATCCAGGGCTGCAACTCATCAAAGAAGAAAACTAACATCTAATCTCACAGACTTGCACTACTTATACATGTATCTCTTGTTTCTCACTATTCTTATGTGACGATATTGTGATACTGAGGGAAACTGGGCTGTCTTTTGTATTTCTGGAAAAAAAAAACCAAAGATCTCTGCCAGTCCACCCAGCTCCCACTGCTATGATATACAGCAGCTGGATATTCAAGTTAACAGCAGCACTACTACTGTGGGAGGCAGAAAGAGTGCTGCTTATCCTCTGGAGACACATTTAAAAAAGAGTTACAGGGAGAAATCTGAGTATGGAACATTTTAGAGGGTACAGTATGTAAAACAGGGCAATGGTGGCAGGCAGTTCCAGTGGTATGCTGAAGGGGCAGTCCAGTTCAGAGGCCATGATCACACAGGGAGCACTGAGCCATTAGGGCTGTTGCTTGTGTTGTATGTATCCAGTCTACAAATGGGGTAGATGTGTATTTAGCCATTACAACAGTGTGAAATGTGTAATGTGGTGCCCTCAGGGGAGTAGCAATAAAACATTGTGTTAAGTTACAATGTGTTTTTGTGAGTATTAATACAAAGAGACAAACACTTTTTCAATCACGAGGAAAATGCCTTGGGCCATTCTGTCACTATATGTGCTTCAAACACACATGCACACATACAAACACAATAAGTCAAGCAACGTAAGGTTGATCCTTCCTTCACAGATGAAAGATTCAGTAATCTGCAGCAGAATTAAAATGAGAGATTTGAATATTCAGAGAATTTCTCTCGCTCTCTCTTGTTGCTCTGTGGCTCCCTGTGCTCTGCTTTCTCTAATTCCTCTTTAATCTCCACAGTCAACACCTCCTGAGCCCCCATCTGTCTTCAGCTCTCCCACACACACACACACACACAAAAAAACACACGCAGATGTATGCATGCATAGAAACAAGCATTAATGTGTAAGTCCTAAAAGTCAATCCAGTCTGTCACTGCAAAGCGAGCTCAGCGTATGCACTGATTAGCAGTAAACAGGAAACGATCTTGGTGTTTTTCAAATTTTGTTTGGCTTCTGCCTTACACACACACGCACACACACACACACACACACACACACACACCAACACACACACAAATACACACACAAGCACAAATGGTGAAGTATAGTTATGTGTGTGCCCTATGCTGCTATTAGCAAGATCAAATAGAGTGTACAGTGGTTGGCTTTCATCCTGTGGCAGTCACAGATCCAGGCCTGGCACACAATGCTTCTATTCTCAGTTGTTAAGGTTGATTTATGCCTCAGCACTTTGAGCAAATCAAATTAGGTCTGTGTCGTATCACACTGGATGTTAGAGTATTGTGGGTATTCATAAATCTAGCACTGGGCGATAGTTGAATACTACCATTTATCATCTATCCATATTATAGGGCCCAATACTCACTAAAAATAACTGGGTCAAAACTGGGCTTATTACTGTGAGTCAATATAGTACAGATGCAATACTGTGTTTACTTTACTTAGTACCTACAGGTTGTTCTGACCCAGTCTTAGTGCTGTCTCTTATATTACTGTTGGGTTATTTACCCAATCTAAAATATGGTTATTTTGACCCAGTTTAAAGACACAACAAGTTTATGTTTTGGCTTTAAACTGTCACAAATTTATCATTAGTTTTGCAAAATGCAAAGGATATGCATAACAAATAGTGAAATCTAAAAAAGAGCTGGATTAGATTATAAAATCATAGATTATAGAATTTATAAATTGAAATGATAGTAAATAATTCAACAGTAATTAAAAAAAAAAAAAAAGACTAAGAAAGGGGGAAAACAACACATTGTCTTGGGTAGTTTTCTACCCATGGGTAAAAAAAAAAAAAAAAAAAAAAAACCAGTTGCATTGCAACTATGTTGAGCCCATTTACGTAAAGTCTGACTCATGGACTTTTAGTGTGTACTAACTTTTGACTGGGAGCCCTGGTGTTCTTTACTTAACATTTCAGCCC
This sequence comes from Xiphias gladius, assembly GCF_016859285.1. Lineage (NCBI taxonomy): Eukaryota > Metazoa > Chordata > Actinopteri > Istiophoriformes > Xiphiidae > Xiphias > Xiphias gladius. The sequence continues at coordinate 10,340,996 of NC_053402.1, forward strand.
CAGGAGTCCAAATCTAGGAAAACCATTTAAATTGGCACCATTATTAATGCTTTTAAAAACAAAGGGACATTTTATAATCATAAAACTGATTGACTTCTTGGAAACAATGAGACATTCACGGCGGGCACAGACTAACTCGTTTTTTGTTTTTTTTAAATTTATTTGTCTACTGGAAGGCTTTAATAGTGAAGCAGATGCAGGAAGCCTATTCATAAGATTCTTGAATGACATGTCAGATTCCATGTCAGGTTAACATACACATGTACACACAATAATTAAAACTGTTTGTGACAAAGGAGAGACAAACTACAGTATAGAGGGTGGAGATCTTGCCGAAAAGACAGATGTAAAGTATCAGTTACATTCATTTATCACTGTATAATGGGTAATGAATGACTCAATGTTTATCTTCAGCATCTGCTGTGCAAATATGTAACAATACAAGCCTTCCAAGGTAAACAAGCCACTTTTACCACAATGCAATATTACGCATTTGTAAGAGCCTGTTAGATTTGTACCACACTCTGTCATTGCAAAGTCTCACACCTACAGCGACTGTGATAACACTTACACACAGTCACTAAGTGAACATACACACACTTACAAAGACATAGTACTCGTACACACGTGTGTACCCAGGGGTGCAGCATGGTTAGCAGGTTGTGTTTTTCCTTTTTTTCCAGTTGGGCATGAAAGGCACAGTAGCACTGCACCTTTACATGGTCAATAGAGCTCAAGTACGATTGTGCTCACACACACACACACACACACACACACATTTAGACACAAGCGACTGCTGGTGTAAGACCACAACAATTCCCCTACACAACCTCTTAGGCACACATTCATGCACACAAGCATGAATACATTGAAGAGGTCTCATAGCACACACACACAGTGTCAAGCCCACTCCAGTTGGGCCGTCAGGTCGATGCCAGTGTATACAAGAGGCAGCTGCAGAGAGCGCAGAGCAGAGGAAGGAGGGTGCAGTAAACAGCAAAGGAGCACTGAAACACTACAAAGTGAGGTCAAATTGTCTCCCATCAAAATAGTCATAGGTGCATTATTCAAAAACACAAAACAAAACAAAACCTCACTTTTGGTTTAACAAAATTAAGATGATATTAGCTCTTTTTCTCCTTTTACCTGCTTCTATCCCTTTCTCCTCACTTCTCCCCTCCATCCTCCCAGGGTTTATCTATCTTTCTATATCTGCTAAAGAGGAGCAACGGTGTTAAGTCTCAGCTCACAAGCAGAACTTATCCTATCCGCTCCATGGCTCAGCCTTATGTGTTCTGCGTTAAGCTATAAATTTAACTTGTTGCATCTGGTTACAGCTCTTAAACTTTCCTGTGCTTCAGCGTGACCTAAAGTTTGTTTTGGTTTTATTTTTGCTTTACTTGTTTTGTTTTGTTTTTTTAGTCTGACCACATGTTCTGACCGCAAGTTTGATTTTCTCAAAGACATTCTTGTAATGGCAATTTAATTTGATGGCATCACTTTGCACTTCTGTATCATTCCTTCAGTTCATTACTTTGTACTACAGTAAACGAGGTAGCCAGTCCAACCAGCATCTTCTCCAGGTAATCTTTAAAAAACGTTCTCTCATTTGTCACAGTCTGTGGTCTGATCAAAATTTAGAGAGCCCCATGGCTGCTACCGGCTACCGCTCTCTTGCGTCGGGGGAATTTTCTCAGCCGAAAGGCTAAATTTCAATCTATCTGTTTTGATTTGTTCGCCTCATTCCACTGAATTTGGACCTAAAGGGGAAGTAATTAGTGTAAGTGTGAGAGGTTCACACCAGTGACCAGTCACAGCACTTATCTCTGCCATGGAGACAGATGGCTTGGGACATGCAAATCTATGCATCTATTCACACCGAGGTTGAGAGATGAAGAAAGGAACAGACTTTTGTGCAACACTGCAGTGCATTCTTAAAGTGGTTTGGGGGTTAATGAAGGCTAACTCTGTTGATAAATTGGAGAGAAGGGAGCAGGAAATGGAGACAAAGGAGAAGAAAGGGTGAGCTGATTTATTCCGAAACTGCATTCACATCTTTAAGTAGAACTTGCTGGTGGGAATGTGGGAAAGCAGATGTGGGTCATACAGTGGGGTGTAAACAGATGTTCCAGTCAAGCTTCTCCCAGTGTTCACTTCTGTGACATAAGCTTTTACATTGTTCTGCCGATAGTAGATATTTCTGTCAATTTTGACCCTTGGCTGTGTATGTCTACGCAGAGATCTGCACTACTTTAAATGTGTATAGTTTATTTTATTTTCAAATATAAAATATGTTATTGCTGCTGTCATAGGAGTTTTCATTTCAAAATAGGGCAGGAATATTAACCGCATCCCTCTGCTGAAACAAGGTTAACTCCCCCTTTTTTTCCACTCACTATCCCTCTCCTCAACAGCCTTTCCATTCCTCCCTCCTTCCAATTTTCCTTGACTCTCACCTTCAGACCTTCTCTCTCCCTTTTTCCTCTGCTGCCAGCTCTATATCTCTACTTTATCCACCCTCTATCTCTCCTCTTAGCCTTTCACCTCCCTCGTTTTATCTCAGTATTCCCCTCCATGTACTTTTTCTTCCATCCTCTTCTGCAATCCATTTCTCTGCAGCCCCGTCCTCATTCTTCATGCTCCAGTCCATCCCTCTTTCATTAGAGGAGAGCAAACTCAATCCCATCAGACGTAATAACCGAATCACATTCTCTAATCAGGTCGAACAGCAGGGCAGCAGTGTGAGTGTGTGTATATATTTGTGTTGCTTATTATGATGAGCGTACCAATTTAAGTTGCAGTGTCCTTTGTCCTTTCCATATCTGTTTTGTACTTTATTAGTTTGCACCATCTGGTATCATAAAACCTGCCTGACAGTGTAATATGCCCTGTCAAATGCCATGGGGAGGAGGTTGGTGAATGGTTGGGTGTATAAAGCACAGGACTTAAACAGCAGAGACCAGGTTTCATGCCCTGCTTCTTAGGTTTAGGCTACTTAAATATTTGGTTAGGGTTGAGGAAAGACTGTGTTTTCTGTTATATATTAAAAAGTCAACACGTCCCGTTACCTGCTACAAATTTGCACTGACGTTTTTTAATATTTACCGAAGACCACGCTCTCCCGGAGGTTTAAGGTGACTAAAATGAACCATAAAAACGTTATTTGTGCGGATGTTGTACGGAAAACACATTTTTCTTTGCAGATAAGTTCAGTATTAAGATATTGTGTTGAGAGTGAACATGTGTTCAATATATATGCTTCCTCGATAAGTTGATCAAAAACATGTTGACAATATCAGTCATGCAAAATGTAAGTGCTAAAGCACATTGGTTGCATATGAGAATAATTTTTAGGTGGTAGGATGGTAATAAAATTATGCTCTATATGGTCTGAAACTGACTACCTCCTGAATAAATGACTTACTACATCATTGGTCTATGACATTTTGAAGTTTTGAAGAATAGTACGTTACCATGCTACTTGTAAAGTGGTATTCAATCAAGGCAAGTCAATTTATAGTTGTAGCCTCCATCTGTACAACATGCCACACCCTCTATCCCTATTCCATCAGTGTGAGGATAGGGAAAAACTCCCCCGAAATATTTAACACAGTGGAGGGATCCCTCCTCCAGAATGGACAGACATGTAATAGATGTCATGTGTGCAGAATGGACCGAAATAATAATGGTAAAATTACACCGTGAAGAAACAGACTGATAATTAGAGCTGCCAAAAATGCTATTTGCTGCTTTTCTTTGTCATATATGATTTAGTAAACTATATATCTTTGGTTTTTGGACTCTTGGTTGACAAAAACCAGACACTTGAAGATGTCCCCTTGAGTTTCAGGGATACTGTGATGAGCATTTTCCCACAACTACCTGACATTTTATAGACCAAGCTGTTAACCCATTGATCCAGAAAATGACCAGCACGTTAATCATTAATGGAAATAACTGTAGTCGCAGCCCTGGTGACAACATTAGGTAGATAGATTTCACACATATACAGTATGAAGAATATGGACATTGAAAGATGTTGAGCAGCTTCCAGGTGCTAACATTACTCCATGTCTCTCTGTCCTACTATGAAACATCACATAAATGCATTAAAGATTTATTTTATTTTTGTCTTTTCAATATCTTTTAATATACTGTATCTTATTTCAGAAGACTCTTCAATACAATTTGTAATATCTTGTTTCGTTTATAAAATATCCTTATTTGCAAATAATTCAAATGTGATTCTTTGCATTTGTAGTGTCATGCACTGCATCGCTTGCAGACACTATTTAAACACCTTTCACCGATTCGTTGACAAGGAAATCTCAGGGGGAGTGATTGCTACTTCAACCAACCAGCAGCTATGAATAGTTCTGCTGGATTCAGAACTTCTCCAGCTGCTGGCATCACCCTATAGACCATCACAGTCTGCCTGTCCTCCTTCCTTCATTCCTCCATTCACTGTTAATTAGCTCCGTTCCCCCTCTGTTGTCCTTTCTTCCTTGTTACCCTCTATCTCTCAGCTCAAAACTTTGTTGTGAATCTCTGCTTCTGCCAAAATCTGCTCTTCCTCCCCATGATGTTTGTCCTTTCCTCCCTCTTTTCTCTCATCTCTCTCCTAGCTCCTCCATTCTCCACTTCCCTTGCTCAACACCTCCTAGTGATCTGTCTCACTCTGTTGATGTGGCAGTGGAGTGCTTCCAATCCAGATTCCAAGCCATGTTTGATTGGGATGATTGTTCATTTATTTCACCATCTGCCATAGATAACCGACGTGCGCGCGTGTGCGCGCTCGCGCACACACACACACACACACACACACACACACACACACACACACACACACACACACACACACACACACACACAGACTCTACCATTATCTCAAACATAAAAAGACTCTCCCCTGCTGTGATCACAACTTTAAGGATTTTGCCAATAGAATGACTAGTTGCAGAGCCGCATGTGTCTCGTGTGTCTACTGCCTGAACGTGTTGTGTGTGTGTGTGTGTGTGTGTGTGTGCGTGAACTCCAGGTCAGCTCATCTCAGTGAAGTCCCTGAAGATGGCACGATTCAGAAACAGAAACTCATAAATCAGCCTGTCCGTGAACTCTCTCCTCTCTCCCTCGTCTCCTCGTTCCTTCTTTCATCTCTCTATCCCTGCATCCCTCCATCCCTCCTCCTCCAACACCCCTGAGTGGAGGCTGAGGCAGCAGTGACGCACTTACACCAGGATTCCCTCTGTCTTTATGTTACAGTCTCTCTGCTGTAAGTTCTTTCATCTCCCACCTATTTCCGCAGCCTTTTTAATCTTCCATGCTGATGGCAGTTTTTGTTCAAGGAGAAATGTTTTCTGGGCAACTTTATATCAATTATCAGCAATGATTATATTATATTCTTTTTTTGTTTTTCTTTGATGTCTGCTCCAACGCAGTCAAAAAAATCTGCATGTGAAATGACAAAGAGCAGATAGTCTTTTTCAATCCAGTGCAACAACACAGAATCAGTTTAGTATTTGTTCTCTGCTGCACTGCAATGTGCACATGGTGTACTGGGCTGAAACATTCCTGACACATAACACACCTGAACAAAAGGCATCCCAAGGTGAGAGTCTTTCCTATGGCATCTGTCCCATCATGCGCATGTACAGTGTGTGTATGTGCAGGTGTGTGTGTGTGTGTGTGTGTGTGTGTGTGTGTGTGTGTGTGTGTGTGTGTGTGTGTGTGTGTGTGTGTGTGTGTGTGTGTGTGTGTGTGTGTCATGGTGTGTCAAAGAGGAAGAAGGGAGGACGGAGAGAAAGATACAGAGAGCCCTAAATAGAGCAGCTGCATCTGGTGGGGCCTGGCCTTAAACCTGTGATTCCTCACACACACATGCACACACATGCACACACATGCACACACATGCACACACCAGTGGCTACCCAACATGCCTGCAATGGCTCAACCGTTCAGCTCGACCTTTAGGTACTGGCTCCTCTACATGTATTAGCACAGTACCACACACTCACGTAAAACACTGGCAAGTTGGTATCACCCCTCGCTTTAAGGAGAACACTGCACCGGTGATGATCTATATTTTCATATTATAAAAAAATCCTATGTAAAGACCAAAACCAACAATGAATTGACCCTGCCATAGATACTCACAAGGGCATATTATTTTTGTTGGTGAAAATAGTCCCCAACAAATACAGTATTTACTCCTACTTGATTAACATATGCAAAAAAGGACGGCACCCAGCTGTTTTAGGAAATTACTTAAGGGGTACTTCAGCAAATTATTATTGTACTTCCATAAGGTTTGGGGACTTAATAATGATAGATTAAAAAAAAAAACGGAATTATTAAATTGAAGCAGCAGAGGCTGATATGTCTTGACTTCTACTCTCTATCGTGGGCTTAAGCTCCAAAAACATTGGATCCTACATTTCCCAGAAAGCAACTCAGTGGAGTCTTTTCTAAATCCCTCCTTGCCTGTTTAACGCCCACATCATTGAACCTTCATGAGCCGAATTTTTAACACAGGCTTTTCTGTTAAGATTTTTAAATATCAAGTCCCAGCTGAGATTACCCAGATGACATCACTATGACATCAACAGGGTTATTTTCAGAGACTGGACAAAGCTCCTCCAGAGTCACAGATGATATTATACAACTGTTAAGTTGTCAGTCACCTGATCTTCATGTGTAAATTTGGAGGAGTGCCCCTTTAACCTTTTTTTTTTTTTCTTAAATGAAACTATATATTTGTGACCCAATTTTTCATCTTCTGTAAGAACTAATGGGTTTGGGGCAGAGCGCCACAGAAAGTATGGAGAGAAAAATTAAAGCACTGTTGGCTTGGGTCTTTTCATGTAACTAGTTTAGAATTAGTAAAATATAACATGATGCCATTTTTATCCTGTAAGATGAGACGTTTCTGCTGTGTATAAATGTATTCCTGTAGGCCTGTGTAAATTATATTGTTGGTGTCTGTTAATGGTGACAACGATCATACCGTGCAAGACATAAAGATCCTGACTGACTATAGTGATTAGGAGGACCACTTTTGTCATGTGTGGCATTTTCTCTCGGTCTTTCTGACACAGTTTTGACAGGATTCTTGTTGCTAAGTAACCGACCGTAGTCCAAGGATTGCAGAGAAAGGTCCACAGAGAGAAAAGAGGACAGGGAGTTGGAGTGGTTTATGTCTTTTGTCTGCATTTTGGCCACCGTGTTTATATTTTCTTTGTTTGTTTCCTCTGTATTTTCTCCTCTCTTCACAGTATTTCCCCCATTCCTCCACTCCACTCTCCCATCCTCTTTCTCCTCCTCCTCTCCTTAAACTAGTCTCACGCTCCATATTGTCAAGGGAGAAGGGGGAAAAAAGATCACCTCCCTCTCATTTCCCTTCTCTTTTCTAATTTTTCTGCTCTCCCTGCCTTTACATTCCAAGTACATATCACTAATACATGTCATATAATCTAAGTGTAATCCATTACATGTGAGTTATAAACTCCTCACACATACACACAAACATTGCGACCCTATAGTATTATTTATACTGCTTTAGTGGGTTTCATAGATCAGCCCTGCTGACTGCTACACTGTTTGCCAAGTTTCACTGACAAATACATAGTAGAGACAGAGCCAGTAGCTGGGAGGGAAGGAAAGAAATAGAAAAAGAGCAGAACAACTGACTGAACTTTTATTACTTTTATCGTTATATCTACAAAAGTGAATAATATTGAGGTATTAAACTCTATAGCATCCAGTGGCAATGAATGTGTAGCCCCTCCAAAGCTAAAGACATAATTTTATTCTTCCCGATTAAAAGCATTTTTTGGTTTATTTATCCAAGTTATTGGGCAAAATGGAACGGTGTGTTACAAGACTCAAGTGAATTCAGTGTGTGATTCATGATTAAGGTAGGAAGTGAAAATAGAAATGAATAAAGTTCCTTTATTTGCATTGGAATTACGGTTCTGAATAATAAAAACATTAGTATTTGATAACAACTTTCAGGCAGGCATGTATGGAAGCACATTTGCACAGTGTGTGGTTAAATGAGTTACTACATGGGGAACATTAGAAATGTGAAGGAACTAGGCCTGTGCAATATAAATACATATCTCGTTTCATATTATGCTCTATCGTGTATTTTGTTGTGTCACAACAACAAATCACACTCTTTACAGCGATATTTTTTGTCATTTGGACGACACTTCACGTTCTTCCACACGGCACGGCTGCCGGCATGAAATTTGCATTAAGGCAAAACAAACAAAGATGGAGGAGAGTGAATGGGACACAGAACGGGGTAATTCCGAACAGGAGACAGACTCCAACCAGCCAAGAAAAAACAAGGTGCTCATGCGCAAAAGAGGGGCAACCTCTGCCGCATGGGCTTGGTTTGGGTATGAAAAGTCTGACACGGACAACAGACTCAAACACCACCAGCCTCTTATACCACCTACACAAGACTCATTTATTTGTCGAGTATATAATTCAAAAGGTAATAATAAATAGGCCATTCCATGTTGTCTTTTTATATAAACTATTTATTCATTGAATTTACAGAAAATGTGCTATATCATCATATGTATCGCTATCTTTATGTGAAATTACCTATATTGGGATATGAGATTTTGGTCGTATCGCACAGCCGTAGAAGGAACCTATTTCAAACCTACAAGAAAACTGTTACTTAGGGAAGTATGAATTCCTGAAATACCAACAGTTGAGGAATAATTACATGAAAGACACTGATTGAAATGAACAATGTGATCCAAAAAAAAAAAAAAAAATCAGCTGGTGAATATGTGTAAAGCAGTATATGTGAAATATGTGGTCTTTTCTATGAAAGGTTTCCAGGGGTAGCACAAGTAGAGTGCCAGAAAGTCTTTTTTAATTAACTTCAAACTACTGTAGACACACCTAGTGTACACAAAGCAATCAGTGGCAACGATTGCACGGATCATGGCAAGAAGCAGCAGGGTCTGCTGTAGTTCTGGATGATTTACTGCATTCGTTGAAAAAAAAAGTTAAAACAAAGCACTGAATGTCAAACTGGCTTCAACAGATTGACATGAGAGAATAATGCCAGAACTGCTTCCTGGCTATCATTATGTTGTTCTGTCTAGAAGTTTACAGTAACATACAGCATTGGATTGCACAAGTCTCCCATCATGCATCTGTCCTGCATTATTACTTGAAATGCAGTCTTAGCAATTTAGAATGAAAACAGAACCTTCAAATGTAATCAAACACCTGAATAGGAGAAAAATATTAGTTTATTTAATTTTCTACTGGAAACAGAGCAATGGGTGGACACATGCCGGAAACATTAAAAAACAAAGAAAAAACTTCTGTAATGGCTCCAACTAGTGCAATGATGTGAAGCTAGGTGACAAATGAGCAGTACACAGACAGGCTCCATTACTGCATTACTCCATTACTAAATCAAAAGGTCAAAGCGTATTGGTTGAATTTCTATCTTCCACCAGATGGCCATATGCCCTGCCCTGCCCGGCAGCATATGGACATCTGGACACAAACCAAAGCCATGAGATGCTTGCACACAGACACAGACACACACACACACACACACGCACAAATAAATGTGCACAGACATTAAATGAGCATGCATATATAGGCAAACATTTCAACATCTGCACTTAGTCATACGTAACTATGCACCAATCACACATACAAATCCGCACAAATTAACCCATTATTAAATACAAACAAACATACCAGGTGTTCAAGCCATACAAAACACACACCTTTACACAGCCTCCAAATTAGTAGCCATAATATGTGTGAAAATGTGTATGTATCCAAGAATCCTGTTTTGCATCTGTGTGTACACCTCTATGTGTGTGTGTGTATCCATGCAAGCCCTCCATATGAACCTGTGCGTGTGCCTACGAGTGCGTGTGTGTGTGTGTGTGTGTGTGTGTGTGTGTGTGTGTGTGTGTGTGTGTGGCCATGCATATGAGTGTGTAGCCATGTGTAAGCGGTGAATCTTGGCAGCTTTCCCTGTGAGCTCACCTGATTCACTAGCTTTCTACAGCCTCTAATGGCTGTGCCCATTACCTTCACGGATAACTATTATATAAGCCCCCCCTTCGGGTTTTTATCTCACCTCTATGTTGCATTAGTGCTGAAGATAATCACTGTGGAACACTAAATTGTTTAACCAAATTAGTATGAGTTACATGTTTGGCATTTAGCCATTGCTTTTATGTACTTAAAAGGAAAGGGCATTAAATGTAGTATGTTGCTCAAGCTCAAGCTGAGCGATACTTTGACTAGTCTGCTGCTTGGATTTAAGAACGCCGACCATTTTCCTCTCACACAATGTTTCTCTTTTACATTTCGCGCAGTAATCATTTCTCACCAAATCAGGTCAATTGTTTGATCACATTGTCATGTATATCTTGCACTTTTACAGCTGGCTGATGTAGGTTAAATGAACACACTCTCCAAAGCTTTATGTTTTTAGCATAGACTAGGAAGTACTTCTTTTAATAATACTTCTTTTTAGGTATTGAGAAACCAGTGTGTTGAAAAAGACATGTTTTGACTGGGGTTGACGATATTTACTGTCCATTTCAGTGAATTTATTGAAAAGAAATCTGGCGGAGATTGAAGGGAAACTGTGTACAGTTATCTTATCCCTACTCAATACTGCACAAACATAAACAAATGTATTGGTTTTCAATAAAGTGATGTTGTTAAAACGCAAATCAAATTCCGAGCAGACATTTGGCTGAAATCGTTTAGCAACTCAAATTTAGGTTAAGAAAAAAGTAAAAACAACAAAACTAGAAGCTATTCAAAAGTGCCAGAATCCAACAGTGCAATATGGAGTTCCGGCAATTGCTTAATAGCCATTACGACGAAGACGCTGAGTACAACCGGACTAAGCAAAATAAAACAGTGTATTTATTGTCACATTTTTTCTGTGTACTGCAGCTGAGTCATAATTGAAAATACCCCACACTCAGTCTAACACAACCGCGTGTCAGACCTTACCAGTGTGTGTGTGTGTGTGTGTGTGTGTGTGTGTGTGTATGTGTGTGTGTGTGTTTGTGTGTGTTTGTGTGTAGGCTGCAAATGTGTGCCCCCCACTTTCACCTCTCCTTTAACATGGAGAAGCTACACCTCCTCAGGCTTAATGAAGTCCCTTTTATCACAAGCACGCTGAAAGGATTATTCCAGCACAAGAAAAACTTGGGGCTACTAAGAGATGGCATTTGTCTTCTCCATAAACCTTTTCTATCAGGCTCATCGTTTTTCATTTGGAAACAGAGAGGATCACTCCTGCAGCGGAGCTGGAGGGCCCGAGGGGGGGGGGGACACAGTGACAGAGAATTAAAGGCGGATTAATAGAAAGGCCAACAGGAAAACAAGGGAGACCGCAAAGAGATAAAAATGTGAAAGAAAACTGCAAGAAGGGAACAAAGAATGTAGGAAAGTGTGCTAAAACTGTAATGCCTTGTCTCAGACACACACACACACACACACACACACACACACACACACACACACACACACACACACACACACACACACACACACACAGACCATGGTTTGGCGTACTCTACAAAAATTTCTGCTCATTGCCTCAGAGCTGTAAAATAACTCCTCTTCACTGCCCTCATCCCCAGCACAGCCAACCATGCACAAACACAAACAAACAAACACACACACCTACACACACACAAAGAACGCCAAAATCTGATATATGACAGATTGGCGAATGTGTTGTTTCAATGCTCTCTTTCATTTAAAGCCAAAATCTGCAGCATTTAGACGCAACAACTTCCTTCCTAAGAGTCTGCTCCAAATCACCTCTATTTCTGAGTGCCAGAGAGAGAGCAGGAGGAAGTGGGACGGACTGCGACAAAGAGACAGGGAGACACAAAATGGAGATCAGAGACAGCAGAAGGCAAAAATTGAGAAAAAGAGTAATTGAATTTGTTTCAATATTTTCAGGTCATGTTACCATAGGAACCACATCTCCTTGCAGCAATTCCTTTGCATACATACCTTATGCTTTTTCTGCAGGGGGTGTTACATTACAGACAAATGCTGATCATGGGTACTAGAGCCCAATAGGAAACTGGAGAGAACAGCTCGTCTTGTAATTGTTATCTATTAGGCACAATTAATGCAGTTAAAGAAATAGTCTCTCTGCTCCAGTTTCCCCCTGGGCTCCACTGTCTGTTGATTTTGATCTACAGTGACCTGTCCTCTGAGAGTAGTGGTATACAGGCTGAAGTGAAAGATGGAGTGCTGTATGATTACTGTGCCTTCATTTATTTACTGTACAAAGAAAAATGTGGTTTATATATATATTTTTTATCCTGAGCAAAGCATGAAAAACTTATCAAAAGGAAAATATCATTTTTATGAAAGGAAGTTGCAAAATTAATGGGATGTTGGGTCTACACTTTTTTCCCCTTCCACACAAAAATGTGTTCTGCTTACTGTTCCTTCGCTAGACTTTGTACAAGAAGGCCATTTTTAAATGAATCTGCTGAAGGGAGAAAGTTTCTTTTAGCTCACCCTAAATCTCAGTTTAGGGGGTATTAGTACGATATGATTTTATGACATCCCATCTGGTTTGGAAGCCAATCACGTAAGCCTATAGTGCGCACACTAGGGCTGGGCGATAAGACAATCTTGATAATTATTTAAGAAAAAAAATTCCCACAGTAACAATGATACACTGCATTTGGGTCAACCCTCATCTGCACAAACACAAGCTACAGAAATAGGCTTGTGTAGCTGACAAAACAAAAAGGGGCAAAATAGGGAGGAAAAATACACACACACACATTGTTGGTGACGTAAAAATGAGTGACCGTGAGGAGAGATACAGCTGGACATCATCACTGATGATGTGTTCCAGAGAATCCTAGGATGTATCTTCCAACCGTTGAGACTGGCTTAGCCATTGACACCCAAGAATAGGCTGGGTGACAACGGAGAACAGTTTGGTGTTCTGTCACCTGGAGAGACAGTATACAGCTTGGAAAGACAGCAACCAGGGCAGGAAGGGGTAGCAGCCCCGGACGGATAGGACGGATCTATTGGTGACGACCTTGGCAAACGGCTTACCAACGATGACTACAGAAAGATGAATTTGTGGCAAGGTCTGCAATAACAAGCGCGGCCTTAAAATCCATCAGAGCCGAATTAAATGCTTGGTGCAGGGGAGACCAGCACAATGCACGGGATCCATATCTGGTAAGACACAGGAGAAGCTCGGCCCAAAGACAACCCACAGAGCCCAGAACCTCCAAGCCCTAAGTTTTCCATCTCCGAGCAGAGTAGTTCAGCGGCGTCGGATCAAGTGGCCTCCAGCAGAGTGTGGCACCAGTTCGATGAGGATTCAGCCTGAATCCTCGAATCAGCAGCAAGGGGAGACGCAGATAAACGGCTTCAGAGGTTCAGCGTTGAAGAGTGCAAGACCACCAGAACCAACTACACCATGAACCGAAAGGCAGACAAGATCCAACGACTGCGGCAAGAGCTTTGTACTCTGGCAAGAGAGATCAAGGCAGCAACTGAGGAGGAGAAACCACCACTGGCCGAGCTCTAGAACATCGAATATCAAAAGGAAGAAACTCACAACCCCGCGCAGAGCAGAAATGGCCTGTTATTACTATTATTATCGATATATGGTACAAATTACATGCTTCAGAATTATTGTAAAGCCAAAGCAAAATATAAACCCTGTAACCCCAGTTGATCTGATTTTTTAATTGTGCTCTTTAATTTAAGCACCTTAAGGGTAACATTTGGATACATTTTATTCCCATTTAATCCTGATATTGCACGCTTAATTTGGGTAAAAAGTCTATTACCAAAACACAATTCTGACATCATCATCCCTCATCATTTTAAGCACCTTTGTAGAAACTTAGTCTGGATGTTTGTTTGCAGGGGCAGTGAGTGAGAGTCATTGTTGTAATTGTGAGATACATTTACATTACACCTAATATTTTAAATCAGATTTTTAAATCTACCAAGAAAGAAGAAAAGAAAGTAGAGCCATGCCCCTGACCTGCTACTTTAAAAACTAATGTATCACACTGACCTCTACCATCTCAGTTTTAGAAATATTTTACTCTAGGCAGGCACCCAACGTTTTCCAGGGTCAGGGAAAATAAATTATCTCATATCTCAACATTGCTCATGGCTCACTGGCCCATAGTGATCAGTAAACAACAGTAAAACTGTATTTACTGTAACCATGGCAACAGCTGACAACAAGGGATGCACCTGGGGCAGGTACCACAGATTACCATAGCAACTGCTCCATGCCGTCATGGGGGGGGTCACAGGAAGTACAGAGGTTAATATTAACCAGTGTAAATATTGCAGACAGACAAAAGATTTTAAGTAAGCTACCTTGTGCATTGTTTGCGTTCATAATAATCAGAATGAACAGTTTAAATGCATCCTTACATCCACATCACAAACATCCCAATATATTATACATTATCAAGCAGACCATAAGCCTACTGAAAATTACCATGGAAACAGAGCTTACATGGACTGTAAGAATTAACAGAAAGGAGGAAAAGCCTTTTCAGTATCAGACGCTTAAATTTGTTCTGTTTTCTTTTTTCCAAATTGCGATACATCCTTGCTGTGGAAATTGGATATGGATTGTTATTTATAGACAGCATCTAAAGAAATGAATAACTGTGTATCCCAGACAAAGATATTATACAGCTGTGTATTTAAACGTGTTACACGTGAATCCTGATCTTGACAGAATGTGCTGTTCTGTGAACTACCTGGAGTTGTCAGTTTTGTGCTAATGTGATTTATCTAATTAGGGTCATTTAAATAAGATCTAATTTTTTCTTTCATCTCCAGAGCAGCAACTTATCAGAGAGCCGGCAGGGAGCGTTAGTCCTGTCTTCCACCTCTTTACTATGTGTGTAAGTATAATGTGATTCAAGTTCGACCACTATAGAAAAGAGACTTAACATTCAAATCCAATAATTTCGCAGAAATAAATAGCTACATTTGAGAAGAACACGATTCAGTAAGATTATGTACAGCTGGAAAACCAGAGCAGCGGTTAGTGTTTGGAACACTAAAAATGAGTGTGTGTGTGTGTGTGTGTGTGTGTGTGTGTGTGTGTGTGTGTGTGTGTGTGTGTGTGTGTGTGTGTGTGTGTGTGTGTGTGTGTGTGTGTGTGAGCATGTGTATGGTTGTGTTTAATAGCCCCACAGCTTAAGGATTAGCAGTGTAAACATGGCTTTTCTACAGCCTAGTAAAGCAACTAATCATTTGGGCCCAACTAGTAGACACACACACACACACACACACACACACACACACACACACACACACACACACACACACACACACACGATACACACCATGAACATCTCTCTCATCAAGGACAATAGGGAAATGTGGACCATTTCACCAGACTTCCAAATTATTTTAGACCAGTCCTCAACAACATAATAAGCGGCTATGTATACAATCTCTCCAACAAACACAGAAAAACAGCCTTCTACTCTGCAACAAAAGGTCAGTCAAGCCCAGCCACAGATTGACATACTTCACCGTATTATTTTGTTGCACTAGTTACAGTTAGTGTAACACAAAGCTCAGTTGATTAGCCTGTATTTTCCAACATACTAAAGTTTTGACCGCTACTGTGTCTTTAGCGTCAAAATTGAAAGTCAAAAAGATTCAAGTGGGCTTAAATCTTCCGAATACTCACCTGACACTAATTTATACTTCAGTATTTAATTCTACAGATCAGTGTTTTCAATTGCAGTCACTCATTGATTTTTTTTTTTTTAATCATATTTTTGAGCATTTCAGCTTTTATTGAAAGTGACAATGTAGAGACAGGAAAGGCAGGGGAGAGAGAGCGGGGATGACATGTAGCAGAGGGCTCGGGCCACATCCGAACCCAGGCTGCTGCAGTAAGAACTCAACCTTAATGGTACGCACTTCTACCAGGTGAGCTCCCGGCGAACCCAGTAACTTATTGAATAAAAGTAGTTTTTATTCACTCTGTGTTATGCAGCCACAAATTCTTGCTCTGCTGAAGTGCTATCGAGTGTCAAAGCTCATTGCATGACAAAACATATTCAAACAAACTTCAAAAGCAAAGTAATTTTCCCTCAGTTCTGCTATCAGTAGGAAATTACCTGTCAACCAACTGAAAGAAATACATTTGTTTTTCCTATGCTAATTTTGCTTTGCAATATAAGCTTTCAAGTTTAGTTTTCAAGTTTAGGTCAGTTTTTGCCTTTTATCAGTCCAAACAAAATTATGTCCAAAATGTGAGGTAGATTGCTGAAACACTGTCCAACGCTTTGCCTCTAAGAAGAAGTGTGTGTGTGTGTGTGAGAATTAGTGCATGCGCATCTGTTTCTGTTACATCCATGCTGGAATCCATGCATATACAGTACACACATATATACATACATACTTTTTTATCTACAAAGAAAGACTGACTATGGGGTAAGTAAATGTAATTGATTTCTTGGCCTCTTTATCTGTGTGAATGAGCCATACCATAATACTCAAACTGGTGTGGGTTGGTAGGCTCCAACTGCAAAAGTCTTTTCACAGTGTAGCACAAAGCTCTGTCTGCATATTGCTACTTCTTACAAGACAGGATTGGCTTTATTCCCAAAGAAAAATGTGGTCCTGGATTCAAACAAAATGGAAAGTGTATATTAAATACATCCTTGCGCTGAAGCTGCAGACATTCCCTCTCAATGCTCAGTATATTTATGTTTTTCCACTTCTTGACAAGAAATAGAAATGTTCAGTATTTTTCTGACAAAATCCTACTTCTCTAAGATGGAAAAGAAGAAAAAGCATTTTTCCGTCATACAGCAATTCAACTCTCTACTAAAAGACAGGTGTTTTGGGTGCCAGCTATTTAAAGGAGAGTGATTCAATACGTTTATTCACTGACAGATCTGGTGTCTCATCTCAGCACGCTGTCTTCTCATTTAGGTTAAAGACAACCCAAACAGAAATATATCAATGAGAACACCTGTTGTAAAGAATGACCACTGGAGGATGCAATCAAATCATGAAGGCTGAGGCAGATAATGGTCCATACCAACCATTTTAGTGATATATTCACTCCAACCACTCCAACAATTTACAAATATACAGAGAGAAAACATGGAGTGACTTTGGAGCATGTGTGGCCTCCACCAGCAGCAGCACGAGAAATGGAAACATGTAGCCTTTTATACTCTGCTACCCATGAGCCTACATTACTGCTCCCACAACAGGGATGTTTCTACTTTCACAAATGGCTATTAAACCATATAACATTTCTCCCTGTTTCAAATATATAACTAATATTTACAAAAAACACCTAAAATAAATAATGAATTTAGATTAATACAATATAAACTTAAAACCTCAAATAAACACCTAAATACCCACAAACACTTCCCCTAGTGCCATTTCATCCTATAGTCCCTCCAGGGAACCTCTGAGTAGGTGTTGCTGATCCCCAGGGAACACACTGGAGAGGACGCAAGAAAAGACAGGTAAGTGAGTGCTCCACCAGTACATTACATTGCACTCATACTATTGCACTTCTGTTGCACTGCAACATATACTGCAGATAGAATACATTGTCACACTTGTTAACCGAACAGCGATCAATTATTTTCGCGTTAGTACCACTTGCTGTCAATCCAACAAGGGGTAGCTACTGCGGTCTCTGGAAGACATAGAACCACATGCAAAATGTTAAAATATTCAATTAATGCTCAATACATAATTAAAACACCTCACGTGCAACTGTCTGCTTCTTGATGTGCAACTCAACGGTTTTTTAAAGTCCAGAGTGCTAGCTAAAGTGCAAATGTGCCTAGATAAAGTGCCCAAAGTGCTCTAAAACTGAGTGCAATTTACCCTTGGCTGGTAACAACGTACCTCTTCGTTTCACCTCTAAGATTTCCCCGAGCCATTACTCTGCTGCTTGATGCAATTTCCTGTTGCAGTGGGAGACACTGCCAGTACATACACTGCATAATAATTTTCTAATATCTCAATTAAACTGTTTGACAAACATGAAAGGAAATCATCAAAGATTAATTAAAAAAGAGTAAACAATCACTGAGAGTAAAAAAGCCTGAATAACATTAACTTCTGTATTCTTATACTGACCTCAGATGCTTCATTAAGTGGTTATTAATTATCTAAAACAATAAGAGATTCACTCACTGTACAAATGAAAAAAGCAAATGTATAAGAATCAAGCGAAAGGCGCACCTCTTGCTGACTGTAGAAAGTTTATGTGAATCTCCAATAACGTTTTAAACGGAAAAAGTCACTTCAATAGACATTGTTGGTGGAAAACCTATTTAAGTCCTTACAAATCAACAAACATAACAAACTCTGATGCACTTAGGCGTGATAATGTGATCCCAGCTGATACATAATCATAAAAAAAAAGATGGCAAACAACAGTGATTCTTATACTGTGAGTGATCTATTTCTTCATGTACTCTTGATCATGCATATCTATAAATTAGGGACTACGGTCAAATCCCCCTACCCTTTCATGCTCTTGAAGGTTGGGGTGACAGGTAATCAACCCTCTTTCCAGATAACTCGCTACTTGTGAGTCCATCTCACTTCTTTTTAAAACCCTACTTTGCTTATAGCTTGGCAGCATGAATCTAAATAATCAGCTGCAAAAGGTAATAAAGTAAACTTTTTCTGCTCCAGTTTTGGCTAAAGAAAACACACTGTTGTTCTTCTGAAGAGCTGAATCCTTTAAGACGCCGGAGTTGGCACAAAATGAAAAGTTTTGAGAGTTTTCTACTATTAAATTGGTGTCAACATAGAGATTTATGCAGCCCAATGCATTGCAGGATATTTCAGCCCACAGGGAAGCTAACGGACCATAAAACCTCCCCTTGACTGAGGGTTTGTTGATTGGAGGACTTAGATGAGTCTTCGACCAGTGCGCTACAATGTGCTCAGCAGGGAATGTGTGGGCAGATGTGATTTTCCAATCAATGATTCACTTTCCTGTCATCCTTATGTTTATAGGTGCTAGCACCTTCTGTTTATCTTATCATATTTATGGTTCTCTACTGCAGCCTGTCAGTCCTAAACCCTGGCCTTCACAATATGCCTGAACTTGCCCCCACAGGGGGCGCTAAAAAGAGGCTAGGGGAGGCTAAGCCTCCCGAAAATGATTACGGACATATTATAAATTATGAATTATTTGGCTTGCTGATTGTTATTGGGATGCAATAGCTAGCAAGTTGTTTGGTGAGAGAGAGCAAGCGAGCAAAAAAAAAAAAAAAACAGCTAGGAGACCAAATCAGAAAGGCAGAAGCCTCTTGTTACTGATTATAGCGACCAACAGAAAGCAGCGTTCCGACCGTTCCCTGCATTTGTTTTGCCTGACTGTAAGTTTTGGTGCCATGCGCACAGGTGGGAGGAGTGGAACAAACAGGCGGGGGGTTTATTCAGATGAAGCGGTGCAAAGTGAGTTGTTGGTGTTGCTGTGCTAAGAATAGCCGTCTCAGAACCACGTCTGTTTCTGAAGCAATGTCACTCCACAGGCACTTCACTGATTTTATGAGCAACGGCAAACTAAATTCTTTCAGCAAATGCACAGAAATAATGCGTAAAATATTTAAAAAGTATATTTAATCAAACACTCCTTAGCCAATAGATGCAATTAAATCGGCATAAAAAATGTTAAAGTTTAATATGGTCAAAGCACTAAAGTAGTCCACGCTGATTTTTAAATTAACCTGATTATGAAAAGCTTTTCCCTCAGGTTATTTAATCCCTGTAGCCATCTAACTGGTCAGTTAGAATTCGGCATTCGGACTGTTGCGCGGGACACATCGGATTACCCGAGCTTTTTAATAGTTTGCATCATGAAACTTCTTTCCAACTCTGTTTGCAGTTTTTCAGTGGTTCATGTTTTATTCTTGAAATGCCTTAAAATAATACTATAGCATCACTTTTTGAGATATGATTTGACAATTTACAACATGTGATAGAAAAAGCATTAGATCGATGCAATCATATAAATGGCTTCATCAGTGTTTCTTTTCATTATTTATTTATTTACTTCATTGTTAAAAAAACAGCAACACGTTGTGTGTTTTGTGTTAACATTGTGCTGCTCTACAATGTCCAGACAACAATATCGTTTTCGATATCGATATTAAGTGCACAGCGCAGGATTTGTTTCCTCTCACAGATACATATACAGATGGGTGACAAAAAAAAAAGCAGAAAAATTAGAGGAGAAACAGGATGACAATGCCCCCATCCATAAGGCACGAGGGGTCACTGAATGGTTTGATGAGTGTGAAAATGATTCAATCATATGCTATGGCCTTCGCAGTCACCAGATCTCAACCCAACTGTAAACCTACAGGAGATTTTGGACCGATGTGTTGGACAGCAATCTCCGCCACCACCATCAAAAAAACAAAATGAGGGAACACCGTTTTGGAAGAATGGTGGAAGTGGAATTCCAGAGACTTTATATATATATATATATATATATATATATATAGCTAGCTTCAGGCTGACCTGGAGTAATCTGGAGTGGTGGTTTCAGCCTGTACCATACGCCACACACTAAACCCAGTAGGGCTCCATGGGCTTAGGCAAAGGAGAACACCACTATTGAAAGCAAGACATAAAAAGGAAAGACTAATGTTTGCAAAAACTTTCATAGATAAGCCAAAGTCTTTCTGGGATGATGTTGAAACCAAAGTAGAGCTCTTTGGGAATGCAGTGCATCAGTTTATTTACAGGCGACAAAATTAAGCCTATAAGGAAAAGAACACCCTACCTACAGTAAAACATGGTGGAGGTTCTATCGTGCTGCGGGGCTGCTTTGCTGCCTCTGGTACTGGAGGCATTAAATGTATCAAAGGAATGATGAGATCAGAAGATCACCAAGGGACTTTAGAGTGAAATGTGTTACCCAGTGTCAGAAAACCCAGTTTGAGGCAAAGGTCTTGGGTCAATGCAGGACAACGACCCAAAGCACACATCCAGCAGCACAAAAGAATTGTTGAAAAGGCAAAGATGGACTGTTTTAAACTGGCAAGCCATGAGTCATGACCTAAATCCCATTGAGAGCCTGAAACCTGCCATTGCAAAAAGGACTCCTGCAAACTTGAAAGAACTTGAACACATAGCAATGGAAGATCGGCAGAAACTACCGTCAGACAGGTGCAAGAAGCTTCTAGATGTCTGCAAGAAACATTTAAAGGCTGTCATGGTTGCCAAAGGTTCTGCACCAAATATTAGTGAAGGGTGCCAATAATTGTGTCTGGGGTACATTTTGTGTTTGTATTATTTCACTATTATCTGAGTTTTGTTTATTTTCTTTTGTTCATGTACCTTGGACACTAGTAAAATATTCTGATTCTACAAAATTGGTCAATTTGCATTTATTTCTGAAGATATTCGAAATTCTGTACTTAAAATTCAGGGGTGCCAATAATTTCAACCATGACTGTACATATAGGGAGTCTGTCGGAGGAAACAAATCCTGCACTGTGCACCCAATATCGATGTCAAAAGTCCTGCACTTAAACCCGGATGCCATCACTTTGTGCTGCAGTAACAAGGCAAGACAACACGAACTGTATCTCTGTATCTCTCATCCTCTAACGGGGTTTGAGACGGGGTTTGTTTAACCCCATCTCTTCCTCTCCTGTCTACCACTAGCTCGCCACCATCTCCCTTCCACTATCCACCCTTATCTCTCTCCTCCTGTCTAGGAGCTGTCACATGCTTGAGGAAACTGAACAGAACACTTTTCCCCCACTTGACAGCCTACTGTCGACGTGTGTATATGTGCATAAGCGTGCGTGTGTGTATGCTGTGTGTATTAAGAGAGAAATTATTGGCGGTGTGTACAGTGGAGCATGTCAGTGTGAAACCACCCTACTCCAACCACAGGCTCGATGATTCCTTTTGGTGCTTTTTTGTCATATGGGAATACATTCGCGCACAAAAACACACACATAAATACAGTGTGTAAAGATATAAACACAAAAATGTAGAGAACTGTTAGGTATAGGTTGTGTGTTTGTGTGTGTCTGTTTCCAGTTGCAGAGTGTGTGTGGAGACTTTAGTCCATTAGCTGGATCGCACTTTTTACAAATAGAGCTTAAAAACCGACTTTGATCCAGTTGAATACAACAGGATTAGCCTAAAGCCTTTATACACACAGACACTCACTCTGTTTCTCACACACACTCACTCTCGTTAACACACAGAGACAAAAAACGGAAAGATCATCCACATAATTAGTCTCTTTTATTCAACCTCTACTGAACCATTCACCTCAGTGACCGGTGAATTCTCGGGCTCTGCATTTATGTAGGTGTGTCATTCTTCCTGATGTGCAATTTTTCTTTGCCTGTTCAGTATTTTGGTCACAACAGCTTGCTATGCACAGCATCCCGCAACTGAATTGGAGGAGGAACACCCACAAAGAACTCTACGAATTCACAAAACCCCTTTTACTGTATCTGAATAGAGATTACTGTACTGTAGCCTGAAGAGAGTATTGCTCTGGTCATGAGACGACCATCTTTTCCAAAACCTGTTACTTGAAATACGGAAATTGCTGTAATAACATAAATAATAACATTTTTATATAAATAAATGTATATCTTGCTACTTGCTATTATTAATAAATCATCGTATTGACCTAGTGTATACCAAGTTTACCTACATGCTAAAGTTGCATGTTCTACATGCTCAGTGTCAGGTCACTCTTTTGCAGGAAGTGATGCATTTTAAAGTAAGAAAGTAAGAAGAGCAGTTTGCAGAGAATAAAAAGTAAGAGAACTAGGTCGTTATCATGAACAGCAATTAGATCACAATTGATAGACAAAAAATTAATGCTTCTTTCTTCCTCTATTTTTCTGTTCCTTCTTTCCACCCTCCTGCTCTCCTCCATCCTTTTCTCTCTCCATGATTTCCTTCCATCCTTCTCCATCCCAGTGAAGTTAAAGGTCAGACCTGTCTCTGCCTTGGAGATAAATCAGCTCCCATCACATCACTGCGTGTACATCTTTATGCTAAACCAGAACACACACACACACGTGCACACGCACACACACACACACACACACACACACACACACACACACACACACACTTGCACACACACACACGCACGCACACACACACGTGCACACACACACACGCACGCACACACACACACACACACACACACACACACACACAAACACACAAACTCTGACAGGAGTGGCATTCACTGTAGAGCTGCATAAAAACAATAAACATTGCAATGAACATGATTAAGGAAGTCATTGCCATAACCCTCCTGGCTAATAGAATAGGTGTGTACGCACGCAACCATACACACACACACACACACATGCACACACACACACACACACACACATAAATACACAGAGCTGCTTGTTTAAAGCTGTAGCATTACAAATAGTTTTAATATGACATTCATCTTCTCTGTCACAGGCACTAATTACTGTATAAACTGGACTGCTTTTTCACTTTTTGTCCTCTCTCGCTCTCCTCCTCGCTCTGTGTGGATCACTCTCATCCTGCAGAGAGAATAAAGGACACACTTCGTTTTATGGCGCCGAGGATTATCTGTGCCCATTACTTTAAAAGTTAGAATGAGTGTAGCTGCTATTGCTGGGGAATCGTTTGATCATTTGAACGTAACGCACTTAGCCAGTAGTGTCACAGCAATTAATAACCTCTCCCATAAAGAGAGAGAAAGGACAGAAGATGGCGGTTGGGTGGATATATGAAGTGAAGATATATGAAGCGACAGACAAGAGATAGATGTTTGTATTGAGAGGTCTAATGTGGTTCTGATTGAATAATGGAAGGCAGCATGCTATCCTCTTTGAGTTACTAAGCACTAGAAGAACCAGATATGGCCTGATGCTTCCACACTGCATTAGTAGCTGTTTATGTGAGTGTGTATGTGCACACGGGTTGGACCTCAGCATGCATTTTATGGTCAGAAAGAGATGAGACACAGATTGATACTCTCTCTTGACGGCGCTCATTCAACCTTCAAAACCCATTACTTACCCTTACTACTCTCTCTCAGTGGTGTCTCTTCCTCATCCTCCTCACCCAACCTCAACTCATTCTTAATGTAATTAACCTGACTTCACTCCCTCTGCTGCATTTACCCTGACTGCACTGCTTCTCTCTTTCAACTCATTTCTGTTCCCTCCTTGTTTTCTTTTCCTTCTTGTTGCTCTCTTACCCTGCATTTTCTTTGCTCTCTTAATCTTCCATATCCTTGCATTTTTTTAAGGAAAAACCAAGACATGTTTTAGTCGTTCTATAATTGTGTGTAGTTTATAAGCAGCTGTTTATTTCAAGAGGAATTTCCTTTAAAAAAAACGCAAAATTAATGATGTTAATGGGAAAAACATAGAGCCATTGAAAACTAACGTATGCTCATTATTGGAAATTGTATTTTCCACATTGTTGAATTGTATGCCATCTTGTAATTTACACTTACACACAGAGACAAATTTTTACATTTTTTACTTGTTCAGCTTGCTGTGTACTAAAGGATGCCCTACGTTACACTGCCAATTAATTGCGATCAGCTAATTGTAGGTATACCCATTGAAAACTGTCTTCATTTTCCAAATAACAAGTATACATAGTCATCTACAGGAACCATCCCAGGAAACTTCCAGGAAACTTTTTGGAAAGTAGAGTATGGGACTTCAGTTATTTAAATTTTTTCCTACCACCAACGGTGCCACTCATTTCAGCTCTTTTTTGTATGTTATAAAGATCAACTTACAGGGACTTTAGAGAGAGTGAAGAGTGAATTCAAAGTTGTGTTATGGTTATATGGCCATGTGTTGCAGCCTGTACTTACAACTACATTCAAATATCTAGAACACCATAGCATGCTTTGGAAAATGGTCAGCAGTAATATCAAGTACACTTTGCAAATTGGATTAAATATGCACAAACTCTGAAGCAGGCCTTTATGCTGTATAATTCTGCTGGATAAGTTTTTCTTTTGGGATACTCTATGGAAAGTTTAATGATAAAAAGATTAGGATTTTTTTTATGACTCCTCTACAAACAAAGTATGTAAAAAAGCCATGACACCATAAAATAAAGTAAAACTCTTGACAGAACTTAAAAAGGAGAAGGGAAACACACTAATGCATTCCTACTGAACCCAGTTGAAAAAACACATTACGATCAGTTCTGATTAAGGACTCTCCATTAACAAACAGTGTAAATTGATCAGCATTGCAGTAAATATGCAATCATAAAAAGTGTATCATAACAATTATCTCAGTGGTGGATGACACTGGCTGGACAGAATTCAACCTCTATTAAAAGACCAGGAGAGAGCCAAATTTACAGCCCATACTGACAGAATTTCAGTTCGAACTGACAGATTGGAAGGCCAGCTGGGAAACTCTTAAATGTGTCTACAAATATTGGTTTATTCAAGACTCCCCCTAATACTCTGTCCTTTACATCTTTCTCTCCTACAGTATTTCTAAATCTTTAATTCTGTTTATTTTCTGATTATACCCCTCCTTCTTTACATGGTCCTCATTTCTCTTAAATCCAATGGCATCAAATCCAACTCCCTGCCCTGCCTACTTCCTCTCTTTTGCCGTGTGTGGATGTGTGGATGTGTGTGTGTGTGTGTGTGTGTGTGTGTGTGTGTGTGTGTGTGTGTGTGTGTGTGTGTGTGTGTGTGTGTGTGTGTGTGTGTGTGTTAGGAGGTCCTCCATTACTCCTAATGAGAGGAGCTGCAAGAGGCCTGTGATTCCTTTAACCTCATCAGCAGTGTTCTCTCTCTGTAAAACACACATCCCACAGGCCTAATATGCACATGCATGAGCACATGTGCATGCATTTACAGAAATAATGATCTCCAGTGTGGTCATCTGTGGTTGATAATGCTGAACACTTTGACATGATGTAAAAATAAAAAAGTGTCCCAGCACTACATTGAAGATATATGATGTTCGTACTGAGTCAAATATTCAAATCCAATACTTCATGTTTTTTTTCATGGCTGCACCATTTCCAGCATATAGAAAGACTGCAGCTAAATTTCTCATGCAATATTTTACACTAATTTTCCTAAAATTCTGCCTGACATATTTGGCATCTTTTTAAACCTTGGGTTCTCAACTAAAATTTATTGTAATGTTCTGTGGGTTTTAACAATTTCTGGCAGCACAGAATGAGTTTGTAATGACTGATCCACATATGGATCATGGGGCTTAGGATGGTAACACTCTTCAAAAATACGAAAAACGCTTCTTGAGACTTGCGGCTTTGATGGCACTTGACGATATACAATATACAGGAATCAACTGCAAAAGACGCAGATAGGAACTGACAGTAGCCTTAAAAGGCCAGAATGCAATGCAGCCACATGACATGTCAAGTTTTTGAGTGACATGCATGACTCACTCTTTGCCCACCTTTATGCATAACACACAGATGAATGCACAAGTTATGAACTGAATCCTAACCCTTAACCAGCTATCTGATGAAGTCAGAAACAGCGAGTGCCCCTCAGTTAGCAAACTGTGACTTATTGAAATGTTTCAAACTCAAAGCTGTCACCAGAGTAGACACACAAGGATGCAAACACAAGCACGAACATCTTAAGCTGCTTAGCAATCGTTGCAACAGAACTTGCACCTTTTTATCTTATACACAAAACATATTCAAACATAACAAGTACAGATGCTCTGTGTCATTACAACAAATGGCTTCAGTTCTGCAGCACTGTCACTATGTTATCTTCTTCTGTGTGAACTACTCCAGGGCCCAAACCGGTTTTATATTCTGCTCTGCATTCTGGTTCTTTATCTACAAGAGTTACAAGGAGCTATTAGCTGTCTATCTGGAGTTAGCCATTGTTCAATTTTTTTCATGTGCTCCTCTGCTTTTCTCAGTCTTGCCCCGCCCTTTTTGTCTCTCTATCTGTGCCCTGATCTCACATTTGCTTGTGCACGTGTCTGCGTTGCCTTAGCTGTTGGCATTTTTATGTTTCTGCATGCCTGGGCGCCTCTGTATATCTGTGAGCAAATAACTACAAAAGAAGTGTGTGTTTGTGTGCGTGCACAAGTGTTCGGTTCCCCCTCAAGGCATTGCTCCAGACGGCCTTAAAACAATGAACAATCCCTCTGACCCTCTCATTATTCTCTCAGATTCAATTAGCAGCTGATCAAACCAAGTGGGAGAAGCTGTTCACTTCTAGAGGCTTTGTAAATCACCTCAGTGACCGAACACACACACACACGCACACGCACACGCACAAGCACACACACCGAAACAGTTATTTTTAAATTCTAGTATATCTCATAGCTGTATGCAGTTAAAACCACATCTCTTGGCTTTGAACTCAACTGCAGTCTGTCTGCACTGCAGGAAACTCAACTGTCACCCATCTTCTAGTCCTCTCATCCTCCTCCTCCTCCTCTTCCTCTTTACTACTCCCATTCTATCTTTTTCGTCTCTCATCCACTTGACTTTCATTGCCTCTCTCATTCCCTGTCTCCATCTTCTGCCTGTCTTCTCTCCAATGCCCTCTTTTGTTACTGCTTTTAATTTACTTCTTTCCTCCCGTTTTCTCTTTGTTACCTGTTTTTTTATTCTCTTTCTTCTTCTTCCACCATCCCCCCATGTATATGCTGTTTACTTTGTAGTACTGTAATGCTTGAATTTTATTCTCTTCTCACTTTGCCCGTTGCTCCATTTTGTTTTTGCATTTCTCATTCTCTTTTAGTGTGCATCATCTTTTTTCTTTACTTTTATTAGCTGTGTTTACATGAAGCCTGTAACTCCATTAATAATCAGAATTAAAGCCCAATTAGAAGAAGAGACGCTTCATTTAACGGCCTCGATCAAAATAAATGTCCACTGGGAGATGTAAATTTGATTTAATTAACTTTTTATAACTTTTTAAAACTGTCATCTGACAGATGACAATTTGATATGGAACTCTTGTTCCCATTACATTCTATTTTAAGAGCATCTTTCTGCACATGCTCAGTCACTTGATCATTTACTGTTGCATCGTGCCGTCTGCCACTGGTGGTCTTTTTAAAAGTCTTCCCAGGGCAAAAATCTGCGGTTTCGTGGTGTTCACTCATGTCCAAGAGGTTCTGAATCACACAGGGTCCTGCAGTTGGTACAACTTCTCCTATCGAGCAGTACACGCAGACAAAACCGTAGCTTTGGAAGAACACAGCTTTAAGTTGATTGAGCCGAGCACTAATCACAGGTCAACACCTGGTGTTTTACACGGGCATCAAGAGTCACACAAAACAGTCCAGTTTCTTGACTTGTTGCGAAAGAAGCGCAATGTTCTCAAGCGCAAATATAGTCCTCAGCGTACAAAGAAATCTCAATGTTTGTAGCTGAGTCAGACAGTTTGACTTGTGTGGACTTTTGAAATGAATACATTAACCTTCAACTCAGCAGTGTTAACAGTGTTAGTTGTAACCAGGACTAACCCTGAGTAACACAGTTTTACTCTGAAATATGACTATGGCATGTCTAATGCATACTAAGCTATTTTTCTTCTGCATGAGAAATCAATTGGTGGAAATGATTGATATGAAAACAAGTCATTATGCTACAAAAATAACATGTTTCCATGGTCACCGACCACATTTTCTCGATAATCTTTGTTTAAAAATGCTATCGGTCCCTACATGCATCTGTCTCAGTCCAGCGATACATCCCTTCATCCAGTCCAAGCCCTGGATGACAGTTTCCTCTTCAGATAAGTGTGCACTTCAAACGAGTACAGACACGAAGCTAGGTGGGATAGGATGAGTGTAAAATTAGCAGCTATCCACGCTGAGCTGTTAATGCCACATCACTCCTCCCACGGTTAACATTGTTTTATCCATCTCAGCGGGTTAGTATCAAATGCTTGAACAGAGGCAGACACATTCTGAGGTGGAGGTCATTTTCTACTAGCACAAAATTCCAGCATACTAAAGTTATATCACCGCTCATTTTACAGGCCTTTGTTTTAAAAGTAAAATTGATATTGTGTGACTCTCCGCTAATATTGTTTCGGTCGAAATCTTTCTCCCAGTCTCAAATGGCTCCATGCTTCACATCGCTCTCTGGTATAACACAGGAAGCAAGATTGCCTCCAAACAATAACACTCTCGAATGAGTTAGTACACACACATCTGCAGGATCCACTCCATCTGATAGTAATCATTCAGAAAATCATTAGATGCTTGTAAGCATATACACACACTCTGTCACACATACACAGATACACACACACACACACACACACACACACAGCATAGCTCACCATGTCAGATACCAAATTAGGAAATAATATGCAAGGTCGCACAAACATCATGTTCTGCTCAGCCAGGAAATAAAAACACACACATACAGGAGGTTGGTGCCTCCAGGATACCAGACATTTAGCTGTCGTTATAAACTGTTAAATCTGACATAACCATTTATTGCTTATTTATTAGTCAACTGCAGTCTGAACTTCTGGTTTTATAGCGTAGATTAGAACCCATACTGTACAGGAAGGTTAGCATTAATGCTGATACATCGATATCTTATGGTAGAATCAGAAATCAAGACTGTTTCCGAGCTTAAACATCTTAAATTATGATAATACAGGTCCCAAGTGTAACAAATACTAAATCTAGGGAGAGAGAAAGAAATCTGACTACTGAGGAGAACTTCTTATTACATCAGAGGCTGTCCCAAGTTTAATTTACTTATTTACGTTATTTGAAGCTGGTGTTCAGTGTTGGTGCAGACTACTGCATCAGTAGGCAGGGTTCGATAGAATTTGATCAAATCCATATCCAGTATCAAATCTACTAATCGAATCCGAATCCTTTCGACTCCTAAAAGAATTTAAATAGGTTTTATCGTTCAATATGTGTAAGTAACTAAAGCTGCAAATAACTAAAACTCATCGAGATCTGTATCCACCCACACGAAAAACACAACCGTCGCTACAACATGTCGTTACAACTTGGACATAAGATGGGTTGCTAGAGATATGAACGTTTGAAAAAATTAACTATCATTTCACTGGGAGACTGTCCTGAAATTAACCTGAAATAATTAACACAGTCAGCTCGATCATTTCTTTAGAGAAAGTCACCACCCTGTTGCTCTTGTCGATCAACAAAAACGGGATCCACTCTGGGTTGTCCCATGGCATTACAGAGTTTCACTCACTAACGATCTTTAGCGTAGTACAGGTACCGGATTGCTGAGACCACGTCAACTGGATAAAAGTTTAATTTATCCGTTAGAGAATTAGTGTTAATTAGCGACAGCTGATAAAATCTAAGGCGTTTGTGATTTTAACCATCAAAAGTCATGGTCAGAGCAGACCAGAAAAAATGAAAGGCCTGATAACTCTATGTTCTCTACATTTTAATTTCCTAACTGAATTAAACAAATCTGGGTATTTTGCCATCCAAGAACCAGATCCAAAATGGAGCTGGTTACTGGAACCAAACCCATCATGCATTATCATCAGTAAAAATGATGAACCTTATCAGAGAAAAACTCAGAAATAATGGCAGTGATAGAAAGCCGCAACAGGATGGGCAGGCTAGTGGTGATGAGTAGTGCTGGCCCAAAATGATTGAATGAATGAATGAATATTTTCTACTGGTGCTTTTGCAAGTCTGATACGAATCAAGTCTGAGCTGGTACATAGCACATCTAGGAAATAGCCGTAGGCCAGCACTATAAAGCCCAACACTGACAAAAGCTTTTGCCTTCTCCCACCTACTTGCACTTAATATATAAATTAAAGTAATACGATCTTAAATAGTGTTACAAACTCACTTGAGAACTGTGCATCTAAGTTAAGCTAAGCAGTGCAGTTTGCCCCTTGGGGCTTACTGTACCTGTGTGCACGTGCTGCTGCCTGTGGACAGGCTCGCTGCTGCAGTCTCGTTAAGTTACACAACCTTAATGCCTGTTAATAATTGTTTTTACATTTTTATTTCAATACTTTTATCGTCTCTTAGTTATTTATTGTATCTGCTAATGTCATAACACACGTTACACTGTATTTTTGTCTATTTGCTGTAAAAAATAATACAAAAGTAGCATCAACACAATTATCACAGTAGGTTAAGTAAAAACATTTATTGACTTCATAACTTATCAGCTTTATGTAGCCGACAGCCACTGAAAGAGGTACTGCACACTTGTTTTTGGGTTGTACACTAAATGATATGACTGTTCTGTGATGAAACACATAAATGCTGGCATTAATGTTGACATTTCTCATTAAAGTTATAGTGAGTGGAGTCAGGCTCAGAGCTGGGGGTGAAGTCACACTCTAATAATTCAGGAGGGTAATGAAACCTATTGTTTAATTTCCACTCAATACCTGCACATCATGTTAGTGTGCCCTGCACTCTTATGGCCTGAAAGGTGTGCAACAGGCAATACTCGAATATCTCGATTCATTTAGAGGTCCGCACACAGTACACACTGGGGCAAAATAACACTCATACACCCTGGCACTAGTGATGAGTAGGCAAACTTCATATAGCGTCAATGAGAAAGACTGATGCCTCTTAGTTATTGACACAGATCTTTCACACTAGTAAGACACTTTGTGTTATGGTACACCCACATCAAAATTGCCCTGTACAATGATGAGGTCTGGCATTAATTAGAGAATTCATTACAGGAGTGAAATCACTGCACTGCACAAAAACACGAGTTTACTACCATATAACTAAAGATTTGAATCTCTATCAGCTGCAACGGTGCTGATCTGTAGCTCAAAGCAAACAGGCAAAACTCTCTTTGCGTGATGGATACAGTATGAAAAATTGTTTCACTGTATATTTTTTGACATGGATTTCCTCTAATCATCTCATAGGCTGCGCCATCTCTCTAATAGAGATGGGCGTGTGTTTCAGGACACTGAGGATTAGGTATTTTTGCGGGTCTCCATTTTGATTACTTTTCAGTTAAAGATCGGGCTGTTAAAGATTTTTTTCTCTGCTTCAGCAGTTGATTTAGTGGAGGACAACAGGTCAACCTGGACTTCAGTTTCGCTGTCCTGAGCTGGGCTGACAGATGACGCTCCTATAAGAAACACATACCAGCACCAGCACACATCCTCCTCCCTCTCTCTCTCACACATACCCACACAAACACAAATCACCGCTCAGTTCGCCGCTCTCTGATCTGTTCGTTAGCACAGCATCTCGTTAGTTTCTGCGCCTGGCGCTCAGCAAGGAAGGGCCTGTCCAGCGTCACATTGCCATGCCGACACGAGGCCGCCAACCGGAACAAACCAGATCAGAGCTTGGTGCGTGGGAGGTCTGTCACACACACTCATGTTAGCACTCCTCTGCCTGCAGTGCGCTGTGGCATACACACACACACACACACACACAGACACACACACACACACACACCATGGAAATGCTAACAGAGTGCTATTGGAAACACACATGTAAACACACACAGTGACACAAAGGGGCATACATGGAGACAGAAATGTGGACTACCACACAAGCTGATGACAACTGTCCTCTTGCTGCATTATGCATGTACATCCACAGACATACACTACACACACATAAATCCGCGCACACTACCACACTATAAAGGAATGACTGGCTAGCATTTAATTGCATTTTTATTTTTTGTTTTTAAGGTTTTGTTTATCGTTGTCCTTGCTGGGTTAGTTGCTGAACACTGTAGTTCCAGAAAAGTTTAAGATTTCAGTATGTCCAGTGTGCCTCTAAAGGGCTGGTGGGAAACGCATGATGCTGTTCCCCAATTAGCTGTCTGCAAACTGTAGACATTTACCACTGGAGGTCTAGTGTTCCTACATTCCATTTAACACTGTAACTATGCTAAGGACCTCATGAAAGCCAGAAGCAACTTACACCATATTCATTCATTCATTCGCTTAACTCCAACAGCCCTACAGCTGTAGCATTGCCTGGAGGCCAACAACTTTTAATGAGTAAAGGAATGAGTGAGCAAAGGAATGAATGTATAAATAGTATATGAGTGAGTCACTTTCTGGATACTTGGGGTGCTTTGCAACTGCACAAATTCAACATATTACAGAGCCTGGCAGGTCTTTGTGTGACAGCTCCATTTCCTATAGGCTCCTGACTGTGTTTTTGTAGCTGATGCGGTTCCACAGTTTTGTGTCAGCAACCTCTGACCTTTACATTTATCACAGAACAGAGAGGCAGCAGTGAATACAAAAGTGATTAAACGGCTACAAAAGTTGTGCACTCCATAATCTTTAAATGTACAGAGTGCAGATGCCAACAAAAGTTCTCATCCCACAGCTACTTTTACATCATTGGTAAATCAATATTAAGCGCATTTTGAGCATTAGGATTTAAGTGATGTGTTGCCAAGAATGCAATCTGACTCTCAAGTCTACCTATGACATTTCTCCAAAGAATTTGATTTAGAAACTGTTTCATTTATTACATTTTCCTCTACACAATTAAAGTGTCGCCAAGTGTAACAATTATATAATACGTATTCTGCAGTGAGATTGTATAAACACAAGTTGGGGTGCAAATTCTTGTACAGAGATGAAGAGGATGGTAAACACAGCTACACACCCACCACATTACTGCCTTTCTTTCACATATTTCAGAGCATATATCATCTTAAGTGTGTTTTCCATGAAGATAGGGTCATAAAATTAGAGTTTGCTTTATAACTTGCTTTACAACTACAGTAAATCACTGAACATAAATATGTGTAAAAAGATTTTTTTCTGTGTGCGTCGCCGGGGATCGGCAGGCCAAGCCCAGCTCACACTGCACCCCAACCCAATGTCTACCCCTGGAGGTGGTGGCTCCTTGGAAATTCTTTGGGCCGTGCCTGACTGGGCCCCGTGGGCCAAGGGCCAGTCACCACAACGTTCGGCGGTCAGCTCCTCTCCTAGGTCCGGCTCCAGGAGGGTACCCCAATTTCCCTAAACCGGGCAAGGTGATGCATCTCGGAAGTTTGTTATTCATCTGGTTGTCATGAATCACTCTTAGACTGGTTTCTCCCCTGGAACCAATTTGCCTTGGGGGACCCTACCAGGGGCTGATGGTAATCACATCTGATTAGGATGCCTCATGGGCGCCTTTTCTTGGAGGTCTTCCAGGTACCTCCAACTAGTAGGAGACCCCAGGGTAGACTCAGAACATGCTGGAGAGATTATATATCTCATCTGGCCTGGGAACTCCTCAGGATCCCCCAGGAGGAGCTGAAAACCGTTGCTGGAGAGGGGGACGTCTGGGCTGCCTTGCTTAGCCTGCTGCCACCCATTTTCAAATACGCAGGAGAAAATGGATGGATGGGTGGAGATTTTTTTTTTTTGGAGTAAACTTCAGTACTTTTGTATGAAATTGTTTTGCAGTGTTCTTTGTCCACTTGGACCCTTCTTATTATAATTGCATTGAAAATTAGAACTATATTCAGTTTTGTTCTGTGATGTGTAGCTCCCTCCTTTGAAGAAAAGTATGAAATAGCACCATTATATGGCCACTTCAGCTAAAATCTGCTTAACACTCACCAGGCATCCTGCACCTCAGGTGGATCAGCTGCTGCACAACGTCCCTCATCTCGCACAGAGGTTATGTGTGTATGTGCCCATGTGTTTGTGTGTCACGGAGAAGGCAGCGTGTCTGGTGCAGTTTCCATGTGTGTTTGAACTGTGATAATAGAGGTCTATTGGAAAGCAGACAGGAGGCCAGTGATAGCAATGTTCCCTCATTATAGCCTAATGGACATAAAATGGCACACACAGACGCACACAGGCGGCAGCAAATAAGAAATGCTGTCGATAAGGCTGCCTTCCTTCGAAAAGACAGTTAATGATAATATGAACTATCTAAGGAAGATTAATCCAACCGCATTGACCCTCTGTCTGAGTGTGTGTGTGTGTGTGTATGTGTGTGTGAGTGTGTGTAACCTCTATGAGTTGAGACAAACAATGCCAAGTTCGATCCAGAGAACAATAGATCATTTTCAGGGAGGACAGTTCATTGGTTCTTGGTTTAATCATACTGACGTGAAAAGGTCTACTTCCTGTTTTACAACAGATCCTGTTCTCACACTACCGTCTTTGAGTTAACTGTTCCTACTGTAAGCCCCACCTCTTTCCCCTCCATGACAGATTTACAGCACAGATTAACTTTAGAACAGATGTGTAACCTAAAGTACATCCATGTGAATCTAGTTTGAGACAAATCTGTTATTTTTCAAGAGAACAGAAATTGAAACTGACGCAGCCAAGCGCCCCAACGCTAAAATCCAGTGTAGATAGCTGCTGCCTTTTTCTTTTACTGTGCCATGAAATTATCTAAAGAAACTTTTGTGTATTTATCAGTTAACATTGAAAAGTTGCCGCTTCCTGCATATCGCTTGTTCATTTTTTGTTAAAGGAATTTCTATTGGGTCCCTATACTGTACGTTCCTGTTATTGTAAACGACACTGAGAAATCCAGAAATCCCACCAGTGGGATAAAGATAATTTCTAACTATGACAGAATAACTGACACCCACCCTGCTGAACATCCATGTTTATATATTGATATATATATATTTATATTTATTTAATTTAAGATGATAATTACATCCAAATAACATCTACATACACTGTAATATTTTTCCCAAATACCTACCAGTGAAATCTTTAAAAAAAAATCATATCATACTTATAGAATACATTTTTTAGGCCTGCACTGTGACAGCAGTAGTATGATTTCCCGTTTTTGACAGCCTGAATAATATTCAAGTCACTATGGAGAACTTTGACAACGGTTGTAGTGAGCTGTAATTACCTAACTGAAGCCATGACTGAAGGAAATATTATTGCCAAATTTTAATATCATACCCTAATAAACTCTTTCTGCTGTCAGAAATGATGTCAGTCTGTTCATGCTGCAGCTGCAAAGTGTGCCAATTCAGATTTTCTTCTCCTTTTTTGTACTAATGTGCAGTATAAAGTGGTTCTTGAGGTATGACAGCTACTGCATGTACAGGCACCTCGCATTTCAAGCCGTGACTTATATAATTCTTAGATGAGTCGATTTAAAGCTTGACTTGTATTTGGTCAGACGCCTCAGCTCAGTCAAGCGACAAAACAAACAGATGCGACATCCTCTCTTAGTGAGTTCACTGTCAGTTCAATTTGGTCCAGGTTACATCCTCCAACTCATATGAAGTCACCAAAAAAAAAAATCAGATATGACCAGTAATTCAGAGTTGAGCACGAAGGCTCAGTAAACTTAGTCTGTCTGTTTTTGCTTTTTTACACTACTGCTCTCCTTTTCTTTGTTTTATGCAGTCAGTTGTGTGCCGCATCAGTCCACCTTTATTTTCAACAGTAACTATGTCAAAGTGAGGCAGAGTTGTGCCACAACCAATCAACATGACCCGGTTAGAAGCATTGAAAGCTCTGTGTAGAGTCAACAACTCTTCTGTTGTTAAATAACTATCTTGTCAGTGGTTTTTTAAGCTACTGCCAAAGCTATTCCACTATCCCTGGAAATGTTGCTGTAACCTAAATAAAAAAACTCCCATACATACAGTATCTATTGCACACATATGACCCACACACGCAGACTGAAATACACACATTTACCCTTTGTCTCCCCTCCCCCTTCTTCTGTCTGATGAAACACACACCCCTTCTATAAAATACTCATAAATAATATAGTTATTGACTCAGCACTCAAACATGTGCACACACACACACACATATATAGTGGATTGACGCCCCCCATCCCCAATGCTCCAATGTGCAGCAGTGCTATCCTGTTGCCTAGTAACCAGGTAGGGTTTCTAGTAAGAGCCTCTTTGCTGAGAGAATCCCACTGTCCTAGACATCTCTCTCTTCCTCTGTCACCCGGTCTTGCTCTCTCTCTCTCTCTCTCTAACCCACACACACCCACACACACACACACACACACACACACACAAATTGCAACACACATATGTGCCATTTAAAGTTGCTTTCATTAAACTGCTCAGGCACTTTAAATTCACATGGCACTTTTCTTTACCATCAACCTTCAATCACCACTCTGCCGTAAAACTAGGTTGCTGTAACTCTTTTTCTTCACACTACACTTGTGCACTGTCTACCTCTCTGTCTCTCTCTTGCTTTCTCTCTCTCTCTCTGTCTCTCTCTAACAGACACACACACACACACACACACACACACATTAACTCCTGTGCTTACAGGCCCATTTTGTACCCAAAGCAGAGACACGTGCTGCAGAGCAGAGAGAGGAAGAGAACCAAAGAGAAGAGGCTGCAGTTTTCAGGTCTCTATGGAGATGCAGTTAAGGATCAGGCTATATCCATTATAAACTACTGCTGTAAAAGCATTTCTTATACACATTAACACACACAGACACACACAAAGATTGGGACAAAAGTGTGTAGCCACACATTTGGCACTGGAAGTAGCCTTAAAACAAACAAAGTCACTTTTACTCTTTGCATTTAGTTGCACAAATGAACTATAGAGTACTTCATAAATAAATATACATTAAAAAAAGCTGTAAATACTCAAATATTAACCCCTACTCAAAGTACTTTTCTTCATGAGTGTAAAATTGTTGATATTCTTGTTCTTTGCTTTAGTGTATTAAGACTATAAAGCCGTTTTTTGTTAGTATTAGAACAGGCCTGTACTGAAACAAAGTTACATATACATGTTAAAACATCTCAGTGATATGATCTCTAGCTCTCTCTCAAGCACAAGCACACACAGACGCTGTGCTATGCTGTCCGCATTGCCATGACAACCTAGATTCTGATGGGTTTTCCAGATCTTTTATTTATTCATCCATCACCGTGTTACTCTTTCATACTATGACACACACATACATACAAATGTGCATCCTTGCACATGTGTGCATTCATGCATGCAATCCCACACTTCCTAACATCTTAACATGCACAGACTCTCATTTACAAGCTAATTTGATCATCAGTCTTGGTGGCACAAAGGAAATATGAATCTGTAAAGGTCCCTCCATTTTTGTTTGAGTAAATTTTGTTGCATGCAAAACACTGTTGTGTGAAATGAAAAAGATGTCCATTCAAATTAGGACGTTACAAAGGTCTCTCTCTCTCGCTCTCTCCGCGTGAGTGTCCATGTCGGTGTGTGTTTCTGTCATTCCAACCATCTTTCAGACAGTAATATGATCAGCCGCAAGACGAGGGTTGCTGTGTTATTAATGTGGAGCTTGAATATGGGGAAACGGCTCAGAACAGCAGGAACTCACAGACACACATACAGTATGAACACACTCACACACACCCACAAAAAAAAAAAAAAAAAAGCTCATTTGCAACAGCAGTGCAGCTACTTAACAGCAAACACAACGAGGCAATATGACCTAAAAACATAACTGAATACTAAGCACCCCGTTGAAGGTGGGATGAAGAGAAGGAGCTCCAGGTGCATGGTCCCCTGGGAGCCCTGCGCTGACCTGCCCTTCACCGCTCCTCCTCCACAAAAAGAAATACATTATCGCCTTTTCGGGTTATTTCTCACATCTTCAGGATCCTACCAAGTGTGTGTAAGTGAATGTGTGTGTGTCAGTGTGTTGTTTGAGGTGCACTATGTGGCAGAGTGGTCTCTCTGAATCTGCGGCAGCTCAGTTTTTCAATTTTACCTGCTGCCTTTCAACCTCTTAGTTTATAACCATCAGCCTGGATAAAGCCACTTTTACTGAACTCTATTCCCCTCCAGATTAACCCCTTGACCACCAGGGCCGCCCAAACACGCACACAATTCATGCCTATAAATCAAGGCAGCCTGGGAGTCAGTCCGTGTCAAATGCTGAGACCATGAGAGGAATGATGAGTGAGAAAGAAACCCTGGCAATTTATTTCAGCAGTGATCTCATTATCAAAAAACACCCCTTTTCTTAGTACGCAAGTGTGCGCATGCAAATGTAAAAATGTAAAAACATGCATAACTGATCCCTGCCGTCAATACAGCAAGATAAAAAAAACAAAACAATCAAGAGCTTTGGTGAATTTGCAGTCAGGACTCATATGTTTTAGTAGCAAGAAAAAGACAAAGGAATGAGAGGAGAAAGAAAGAGAAACAAAGAAAGAGCACACATTATTCAGCTGCAGCTTTTTTGGAGAGAGACAGGACGAGGGAGGGGGAGGAGGGGGCTGGTTGAGAGAGTAGTTGTGTCTTGAGGACAAGAAAGCCGCTGCATCTTCACTGCAGCAACCATTAACTAGCAGAGAAAGACAATAAAGAGCACAACATAGCCGTAGTGACCAGAGAGGTACATGCTCATTACTCGTGCTTGTGATTGGTTGAGCGCCATGTCCAATTGTCTGACAAGAGTGCCTTGTTAAAGTACACACACCGTGGAGAATAGATTGGATTTAAATGACTAATTTCTGTCCTTTTCACTTCTCACCATGATCCTGTTCATCTTGTTCAGCTCTGATCCTCCATCATCCCTCTCTCTGTCCCGATTCTTCACTTCATCCTGTTTATCCCTCTCACCTCCCCCCTCGTTCTTGCCTCAAATTTTAACTTCCTGCCCTCTCTCTTTGACCTCCCTCGTCTGTTTTCTATCCCAGACTTCATTTACTTCCTCTTTCCTCCATTTCTTGACTTTATTTTTTGATTAGCGTTACCCATCCATCTTCTCGTCTCTTTCTCCTCTCCTCAGTTCTCTGTCTCATCTGTCGCTCTCTTTCCACCTGCTGCACTCGTTCAATCACACACAGTCATTTCTCATCATTGTTCCTTGTCTAATGCGACTTTTTGACAAAGAGAAACTGCATCACATTTCCAGTATGGATTTCCTTGGTGAGAGTGACAGTGCAGGTTTTGAATGGTGGGTTGATCTGCGGAAACACGGAACACACTTCTAGACTGTCATCAACATGAT
This sequence comes from Xiphias gladius, assembly GCF_016859285.1. Taxonomy (NCBI): domain Eukaryota; kingdom Metazoa; phylum Chordata; class Actinopteri; order Istiophoriformes; family Xiphiidae; genus Xiphias; species Xiphias gladius. The sequence continues at coordinate 10,380,994 of NC_053402.1, forward strand.
GCGTAGCCATGGCAACAGCTGCCAAAAAGCCCTCCCACACAAGTAAAGGGCCAATCAGTTTGGCAGTGCCACTACAGGGAACTTGACTGATAGCTCTCTGACTGAAAAGAAATACTGAACAGACTGAGATACCCTCTCCTTTATATCTAGAGATACAGAGAAAAAAAACTAATTCAATCAGTTCCTGCCTCCCTCTACTGTTTTATATCATTATACTGTTTTAGACTTCTGTTTCAAATTTTTTTTTAAGCATAATCTTACGCACTGGATAAAAATGTTACCAAAGCAGTAATATAACAGTAAAATGGCCAGCCACCAATTGATCCTGGACTGGCGAAAAGTATCAGGACACCGGTCCTTCAGGTGAGGCTCATCAATGGCCGGTGAAAAAGAAGCATCTGGCAGCTACATGTGTCGACGAGGTGGCACATGTCTGTCTGCAGCTCTCCTCAGGCCATCAGTGTTGTTGGCAGTGACAAGGACTGCAGTGCAGAAGGGGTTTAGACTTTCAAAGCTACGAGCAACAGGGGAGGGGGAGGGGGCTTGTATTTTACAACATCTTTGAACACAAAAAAATCCCCAGGACATAAACGTCCTGTTTTACTGTTTTCAGACAGCAGAGGGATGTTCAAGAACTCAACAGACTACTCCTTAACAGATTGACTTTCTGACCCCGAACACCAACAGCCACCAGCTTCACTCAGATTGACCTCTAACCTTTAACACAGCAGTCTCATCAGTGTGCTCTGATTAACTACAATCTGGATGGCTGCTGAAACATGTTGATGACAACGCAGTGACTTCTGATGCATCCCTGTGCCTGTCACGGTGTTTCTGCCCATAACCCTGGCGGCATCCATGATTTCACAGACACCAGCTATCATCTGGCCGGCGGCACAAGCACACCAAATTTGAAGCACACACTCCTTTTTCTCTTTTGCGCTTTGTAGTCAGACGCTCAGCGCCTGGGGCAGGAGAAGGTCACTGCCTGAACATATGGGGTGTGTGTGTGTGTGTGTGTGTGTGTGTCTGTGTGAGAATTGCACACGAACACACATGTACAGTTGAGTGTACACATATGCACTCCTGCATGCACATACAGCCCACGTTTACGCCACGAAGCGGTCTGTAAACAGGGAGCCTGGGGGTAAACAGAGATCCTACTGTACTGGAAGTAATCCCACAGCACACACACCTTAACACCCTGTGCACACATAAACTCTCTCTCTCACACACACACACACACACACACACACACACACACACGTGTATATATATAAAATGATACAAAAACACACAAACTGGCTTGCAAGCACACATAGAAATAAAT
>NC_053402.1:10387323-10532323 GCF_016859285.1 Xiphias gladius
TAAATTACTCCTGGATCATTAAAGGGGCATTCCACCAGTTTTACACATGAAGGTCAGTTTCATCGTCCTGGAGAGTTCTACTCAACCTGTGAAAACAGATGTCGTCTTTGGCTCTGGAGGGAGCTTTTCTAATTGCAGCATCTGAGGTATCTTGAGTTAGAAATGTCAAATAATTGACAGAAAACCTACATTTTAGACCTCAGCAATGGAGTTTGAAAGATGAGGGCATTTAAAAGAGAAGAAATTTCGGAATAAGTTACAGAATTGCATTTGTAGTCGACCTACACCAATAAATCAGCCAGACTGTTATGAAGACTATTAGCTTACTGCAGCTACATCAGTGTGGGTATATACTTTATGTTGGCCAAGAAACAACAAGAAACTTCAGTACAGAAATGCCAAACTAGGCTTGAGGTTATTTAGAAACAGTGTCACCATGACATACTTTATGCACCGTGGAGCACTGAGAAGTTGATTTTTTTCACTGTAAAATGTCCCGCTTGTCAAAATTATTCAAAAAAAAAGAAAAAGAAACTACTCTAAGTGATCCATATCAAAATGGATTTTTTCTATGTTGTGTGTTTATGTTTAAAAAAAAATATAGGTTTATTTATCGTTTTCAGATTTTTTTTGAACTCCCAAATAATGATGTCAATAGTGGCCTCAATCCAGTATCAGTCTGGCTTTAAAGTGTAGGATCCAAGTCTTTGGAAACTTGACTCATATCAGGGACAAAAATGCAAAACAAAAAAATATTTTGATCAGTGACATACTGATTTTGACTGTTTTTTAACCTTTCTCTAGCAAGTTCCCCAACTTTATGTAAGGGAAATGTACTGTCTATTTACTCTCTAACTTCAAACACCTTGTCAAGATTCACCTCCAAAAGATACACCTCTACCTTCAGGCTGCCACTGCCACAGGACTGTACAAACACACACTGTATAACAACACATCGGTGGATGCAGCCAGAGTCTACAGTCAGCTAGCATCATCTACTAAAGCTATAAACTCCCCACAACACTCGAACGCAAAGAGAAGATTTGAGGAGAAAAAAACATTTGCTCTCAGCACCCTACAGATCAATTTCCAGTGTGCACAAAAATGTACATAAGAAATAAATATGACTCAGGTCCTGATTTTGTTTTTACACCACCCACAAAACTGCATCGGGGATGAAAAAATATTGCAGTGGTTCATCTTCAAATTCTTTTCACAGTACTTGGATGCACATTATGTTCTTTTTTTTCCATGCTCCAGTGTGCTAAAACATCCCACAGATGAAAATCATCCGGGCAGGATGTTCAGCCGAGGGGTATCAATAGATACTAAAACAGACGAGCGGCTAAAAACTGATGTCACCTTGGACTCTTTCGGATCCCCATGTTAAATTCAAATGAATGACTTTTAGCACGAAAACGTTTCGAGAAAATGTTAGCAGAGGGATGCTTTAACCTCAAAAACAGTGTTTAACCTGGTCAGTTACAGCTGGTAACTAATTTGCATCTTCAGGTAGCTCTGATTTGTATCTGAATTTGACTGAAACACAGCTCCAGTTAAATGTTACCCAGCACTTCAAATCCACACTCGTGCGCCCAAGATAAACCCAAGTAGGTTTTGTAATAAAATACAAGAATGAAAGTAAACCCAGAAACATTGCTAAGAAAAATTGAAGACAGCTGAAACTCGGAATAATGAGTGGAAAGGTTTTTACCAAAGGTGACCAGAAAAGAGCATGACACAGGGGTCACTGGTCCGTGCTCGCATTCCCTACAGACAGGTTTCTTTGTTCTTGTGCTTTAACACTTATAATGACTATGCCTCAGTGCAAAAATGTGCTAGATTCATACAGGTATCTCCTGTATATACCTACAGCCAGTGAAAACACTTGGAAAGCTCGCCCTTTGGCTGGAGGAGGCCAAAAAACTCCATCTACAAACAACAAAGTGGTAAAATTTGCAGAAATAGAGCCAACATTGCTTCTATGTGTATCTGAATGTACTTTTTGCAGCCCAAAAGCTCTGTTTTTGGCTCCTACTTTACAGAGGCCAAATTGCTTCTTTGAGCAAAATGCACCAATATGGTTTCCCTTGACAAAGTGAACAACCAACTCGCTGGATTAGGCGATTTATACCATCTTTTAGCCACAAAGCAAAGCACAGGCCCGTACACAATATTAAAAATATGAAATAATCCAAATCTCGAGCCGGCGCACGACAGAAAATCAGTAAAAGTACCGTCTAAAAAAAGAACAAAGTATCTACTATTTCTCCAATGAGGAGGAGTTCAAGACAGCTGTAGTAAGAGCAGTTGTCCCTATATGTACAGCCACACACTTCATTAATAATCTCATATGCCCAAACAATGGTTGTCTGAGAAAATTTGACCTCAGTGTTCGGAAAAACGAACAGGCAAGTTTCACCAGTGTGCCACTGGCGCTTGTTATTCTCGTGGAAACAAGCAAGTTGCTAAATTTCCATGGCTAGTGCAACGCTAACAAAACCATAAAAGCCCATGAACAACAGCTGATGACATCATCGTGTTTAGACATGCGGTTTAGACTTGAAAGCATATGAATCACATACCTTCGATCGGGAGGTGTGTGTGTGTATGAGTGCCAGTGCTCACACATAAAGGAGTGAGGACATATTTGGTCTTACCAGGTGTCAGACAGGGTTAGATTTCCAGCATATGAAAGGATATGGGTTACAGACGACACGAAGACACCAGTTTCGAGGCCTTGTTGTTTGCTTTAAGCAGAAGAAGGCAACAGGGGCGAGGGCCGGGTACGGCTGCTGCTCCTCTTCCTCTGAGACACAGTCTGGATCACGAATAGGAGCCGTGATGCGAACTCCCAGCGTTGCTCCAACTTCCACTTCCAGCTCCGGTTCTTGCCCTTCATGCTCCTGAACCTCAGGGCTCCATTCATCTCCTCCTTCTCCCCAACCACTACTGCTCCTCCTCTTCCTCCTCCTCCTCCTCCTCTTCTCCACCTCCTCCTCCTCTTCATCACTGCCTCCGCCGGGGTCAACATCACGACCTGGGGCGTCACTCCGGTAGGGCGTCGGTATACCGAGCCTCACCTCCTCCTGCACCTCCTCCTGCTGCTCCCGCCCCTCCTGGCACTCTGCGTACTGAAAGCGCGCTCTCCCCTCGCCATCAGTCATGATAGAGCATCAGGCAGAGCCACTCTGCGGGGAAGTCAGATGGAGGGAGGTTAGAGAGACAGTGACAGAAAATGAAGACGGTGAAAAAGAGCGATCAACTCAGCAATGAGCCGTTGGAGTCAGATCACACAATGAGCTGAATAAACACTCATGCTGTTTCCTGCTCAAATCCCTCAGCAGGAAAAGTACTTGCTTCCAATCAATCTACACACAGCTTTTCATTCTTCGTTTACTAACCTGGCAGCGCTTGAGCCTTTCCATGAGCATTTATTTCACAAGGCTCTTTGTCAGTTCAAACATTTCCCTCTTCATGTCTCTCTCTCCACTTAAAAAAAAGGAACAAAAGCTGCCCTATCCCCAGTATAGACAATAAAAGTACTGCACAGAACTGTGAGTCTCTGTGTGGTACTATAACAGAAATAATGTGTTAATATAACGGATACAGTATATTCACTATTTAGCACCACAGACGGACAGTTATTTGCTGTTTCAGTGACACCAAAATAGTTAGAAACACGACATTTATCCTGTAAAACAAGGGAACAATGAACACTACACAATTATGTTGTGATTTTTTTTTTTTTTTTTTTTAACAATTCCGTCTCCCTCTCTCTTCCTGTTGCTATGTGATTGAACAGATGGACTGCTCTGTGTCTGGTTTACTGGAGGTTTTTAGCCCACACCACGCACTGGTGGGCAGGGAATGCGCAAAAAGAAAAAAAGAAAAAAAAAGGAAAAAAGAAAAACAATAAATATCACACTAATCCTGGTTATTATCATAAGTGGAATAAAAACGAGAACAAGACATTAGTCATCATAATCCAGCTAAAAGACTTTTCCCTCCTCAGGGCTTTTTAATGGGCTTTGTTGTCCGTCGTTGTAGGAGAAAAGCGCATCTGACGCTTGAGGCAGTTGCACGCTCTCCTCCAGGAATCGTATGACAGGGAATCATATTCAACATGCTCGCATCAGAATAATCGCCGAAAAGTGCTCACACACGCATTTCAAACGGTGTCAAAGGAAATAAAAACCGCCCGGGAGAACGGGGCGCCCATCACCTGTGTTCCTCGTTTTTCGTTGTTAAAAAGTGGACACAACAGATAACTAAAACATGAGCGACAAAAAGAGCAACTCTATTCTCTTAAATTACCTTAACGAGACGGAATCGGAAGTTCCCATAAGCATGATCCGTGACTTTCCGTGTTTCTTGCGCACGCCAGCCTTTCTCAGCAACCCGGAGCTTTCCTTTCCTTTCTTTCTCTCTTCTCTTCTCTCTCCTCGAAAAAAAAAAAATCTCCCTACTTCTTTTGCTTCTTCACAGATCAATGGTATTCCGAGTGCCGTTAAAAATCTCTGGAAGTGATCAAAGGATCACTTGAAGTGGTCTGGTTCTGCGCGTCGGGTTAAACGGGAACATCTACCCACATCCATGCATCCATCCATCCGTCCATTCTCGCTGAGGTGTCGGTTACGCAGCGTGGAGCGGCGATGCGCGCGCGGAGGGTCGGACCGTGTGGGTCGCTGTGCTGAGGCTCCGTGGATGATCTGACACGGAGAAACTCGGCCCAGGACCCGGGAGTCCTGACACGTGACGCAATGCCCGGTTATGGGGACGTAGCGCACAGTGGGAGACACGCACACATGCGCGCGAAAAAGGCACGAAGAGCCAAGCTGGGCGCGCACGCACCGCTTTGTTTTATGCATCAACATGCAGTCAGCAGCAGATAATGGAAACGGTATGAAAAATATATTAGCCTGTGCAGTCGGTGTAAGTCACGGCATCGTTATCGTGACTATTATTATTATAAACGTTATTGCGCCTTATAGTGAGCTTAGGCTACTTCACATTATTTTCCCCTCCTATGTTATGACTATAACATTCCATGATATTCCTCCAATATGTAGCCTACAGCAACAGAACTGCTTGTATAGAAACACAATAGTGTAATAGGGGAACTAAAGAGAGATTCATTGTGTCTACATCGTCTATGTTTTCACGAAAAGATACGCATCAATATTAATGCAAATATTTGTGCAGATGCTAATAGCCGGTGCCTGTTGGGCTGAATAGATGGGTTCGTGTTTTGGACTTTATCATGACATGCAGGCGCAGAACAAAATAAAGCTGTTGCCAGCTGATCTGCAAAGCGATTTTGAACAGTGGCCAAAGTTGGATTTGCAGGACGAGACCCCCCCCCCCCCAAAGAAAAAAAAACAAAACAAAAATATTATTACATTATTTTTAATTGGTTGGTTGACTTTTGGTCAGACTAACTACATATGTTTTTTTTTATCTGATTTAGTCCAAAAAAGTCACTTTCAGTAACACGATCTGGTCTGCATGCCCAATTATTTTCCCCACAAAGTGCAAAACCCGGTGAGACATTCATTTCATTGAAATAAATGAGCCATCTTGGAACACGTCATCTACCCAACATGAGAAGAAGGAGTTGTGTGGTAAACTACAGGATTTGATTCTTACTTAAAATCAACATTTTTTTTTCAAATTTTGTTGGGTATAGTTGTCATGGTTCACTGCTTGGATTCAATCAGACAACTGCTCCTTCTGTGCTGCGTCAACGTCTTCATTAGGCAATTTGATTCGACAATCCATTTAAACTCCCATGCGGCCTGGACAATCAGTCACAAATACATACTATATATTTAACGACATTTTAGTGGGATAAAGTGAGAGGAAGAGAGAGGAAGAGATGGAGGGAGAGAGAGGCAGAAAATCACAGGCTGAAAGAGACAGACGTTTATGCTGGGGTAGAGTTTAGTGCTGCACATTTGGATCCTGAGCAGCGCTACTGCCAGGGCCCATGCTGGTAAACCCTGCTGACATCAACACTGTAGGAACAACCTCCCAGAAACTTGACAGTTACTGACATCAGGATGGGGGAGAATGAAAAGGATTCAAAGCTTCCCTCTGGAATCCAATCCCTAAGGGGTCATCTACATCGGACAGCTGATTGGATGAAAATCTGACCAGTCAAACATGGCCACAGATAAATGAAAAGTCACATGTGATTCAGACACACCACGTTTGTTGGAAATTTTCTTCTCAAAGACTGAAACGTCATCCATGTGTTCCAATAAAAAAAAACCAATAAAACTGTTTTAACCTACCAGTGCTGCTTTTGTTCCCACTTCGAACCGAGGGGTGGGGGGCAGTGGAAGACTACAGCTAAAGTCAATGCAGAAACTGTGAGAAATAAGTCTACAGAATTCCTCATCTGAAAAAGTGATACATCCTGAAAGCACTGGCTTTGGCTTTAGTTAACTTTTTTTTTCTTTTTTGTTATTATTTAAGGGATAAGACTGAAGTAATTTTATTCTAAAATATAATGTAAGTTTTATCATTTAAAACATCTTATATTAAATACATAAATTGGATTAGAGGGTCAGTCCTCTTAGTTCAAGTAATGCTACTCATCTGTTGCTCTTGCAATATTATGCAAAAATAATTAGCGTAGTCTGTGCTCAGGAAGGGAACAATGTATTGAATTGTTTTGGTATGTGTACTAACAACTCATAATGGAAAAGTAGACCAGCAGGCCAATCTCCCAACAACCTATTGTAATCCTTTAATCTTTGTTTGTATACATACGAAGGGATATGAGACCTATAATCTACACACTCTTTCTGATCCTGTTCTCCCATCCTCATGTCTGTATAACTGACGTGACGAAGGGAACACTTATTCTCTACTTTGGTTGTTGATATTACCAAGTAATATTACCAGGTACAGTGATTTGTTAAATTGGGTCAATAATGTGACTTTGATTCATTTTAATGTATAAATTAGATAAAATGTTTAGTTGAACATGAACATGGAGTAAATTATGAATAAATGTCAGAAATGTCTGCTTTACCAAGTGATGGAAAAACAGGATGATGCAGCTGTCAGGCCCATACAGTTTTTATAGTTCTGTGCTGCAACGAGACATGCAAACTATAAACACAGTGACTTATACTACTTGCTTGTCACAAAAAAAAGCAAAATGTTAGCTGTGTCAGACCAGATATGAAACTCCATGCCTCCCCGAGCCACAAGTCCGTAGTCTCTAGTTTGCAATGCCAGTGCTCGATTTCTAAGACGCCTAATCAAGACACCAAATAGATCAAAACCCTTAAAAACCATTAAAATCCCACATAAAGAGCAGCAGTCATCTTTACAAAGGTCTTGAGGATGACAGTCTCTCATCTGGGTTAGAAAATATTTAAAGTTTAGTTAGTCAGCAACTTTGACAACTGAGCTCTTTGATTAGTGTCACATGTTACGACTAGAATGGCACTCAGTAGAGCACTTACCCCCTCTAAGGCCAATACCAAACAACATGCACCAGACTTCAGAGAAAAAAACTGAAATTCATAGTAAATGATCCGGATCTGCCCCAAAATGTAATGGGTTCTTCCCTGGCCCATGCTCCATCCCTGTATCAAGTTCAGCGCAAATCGGTTCACTACATTTTGCATAATCCTCCTCACAGATAAACCAACAAGCAGACATGGGTGAAAACATAACCTCCTTGATGGAGGTAATAAGATTTGTTGTAATCACACGGCCAGTTATTCAGTCTTTTATTGAAAAGCATTGCCTTACAGCTATCTTACAGCAGTTCAACAGATCACTGTAAAGCATCGGCTACACTGGAACAAACTGAATAAATGCTGGGCACACGGATGTGAAGCCTCTGCCAACCTTCTCGTTGCACAAGACTGAAATAATGATTTGCCAAAAGGTTGATGTTCTTCTTCAAGACCCTTGGCAGCGTAGCCACGTCGCTGAAAGCCAATCAAAGATTTGAGGCACTGAAACTGAAGGGACTATGGAGATTTTATCAAAAACTGAACTTTACCAGTGTTTAATCTGTAGTTATTAGAAAGGAGGATAGGACATTCCTTTATTCACACATCCCAGGGTTATTCATGCTTTTGAAAGGGGGGGGGCTGTCTAAAAACTGATTTTGCTTCCTTGAGCCCCCACTCCACTCCTGAATCAGTCTCTCTCCTGTTATCCGACTGTGAAACATTACATTATCCACAATAACATCCATCGGGAAGACTTGCTGGTTGTAACAGCAGAAAAATCCTCTACGTGTGTGTTTGTGTGTGTGTCCATTCATTCTCAGCTGTGAGCAAAAGCGGGCAGTGTGCTGACAGGCAGAGCTCTGCAGCACACACCCCTCTTACACCTGTCTGCCCCCCCCCCGCCTTTCCATCACACACAGAGTTGGAGCTCATATCCTCATTACCGTAGGCTTGGCCCCAAAATGGCTCCCATGAGGTTTTCGATAACGTTGGCTCCAGTTTCACTCCATTCTCAGCTGCGTGCACAAGGCCTGAAAGCCTGGTTTGAATTTTCTCTTACAAAATGATTTTAGTCTATCATTAGTAGTGTCAGCAAGTATCTGATTTTGTCACCTCGCTTCCCTTTTGTTACACAAGAAAGTAAACTTTAGTGCTGATTTTAAAACACTATACAATGAACAGTATATTCTTAGTCATAAATTCCACAAGGGGACAAATAACAGACTGTGTTATTTCTTAAGGGAAGAAAACATCTCTCTTCACACACTGTATTTAATATATTTGTACGGTACATATTGCCACCAATCTAAATCAATAGGAATGCCTGTGCTTCCCACAGATAATCAATACTCCTCTGTCAGCCTGCACACCCAGCCCTCCATTCCCTGGCTGTCCCAACCACTTTCCCATCCCCCCATCCCATCATCCCCCATCCTCCCCTCCGCTCCGACTCCCACGCTTTCATCATCCAGCCTTTTCTTCCTGCTTTTCTCATCTCCTTCTCATCAGTGACCATCACTCGATCCTACTAAGTGGGATTCTTGAAGTAAAGTAGCAGAGAGAGGAAAGCCATTGCACACACACGAAAGTAAGGGGTTTTCATTTCAAATTACAAAATTACAAAAATGAGACATCCAAGCAGACACAGACTTTTGACTTTGTCTCCGGAGTAATGAATGAATACAACAAAGTCGAGGTATAAAAGAGGTTCTTAAAGATTACAGCATCATCTACATTTTTCTCCGCTCAACCTCACCTTGTCCTCTGATCTATTTTAGTTCAATGTATAAATCCATCTTATCCTCATCCATTCCTCCCCCTCATGTCTCCACCCCACCATCTCTGGGGACTGGAGTCATCTTATCAGGCTTGCTGACGTATGTGAGGAGGGGGAGACACTACACCTCTTCTTTAGGAGGGCTTTCCCCAGCAGCACGGGTACTTCCATACTATACATGTGCAGATATGAGTGTGTGTCACGAGTGTATTGCACAAAGCCACTGAAATATGCATATTCTTGATGTATTATTGAAATCTAGCTAAGAAAAAGCACACAGAGGAACATAAGATGTGAAAGAGAGACTGGCATGGTTGGAAAAAAAGAAGGAAAGAAAAAGATGAAGAGGTTTTTTTAGTATTTTTCATCCCTCTTTCAAGCTGCATGCCTACGTAACTATTCTAATTAGGGTATGGAGAGGAAAAAATATCTGTGCATTCATAAACACAACAGGAAACAGAGGAATAAGTTACATAATAACACACAAGCCCAGCACATACACACACACACACACACACACACATACAGTCCACTTAACCATGCAGCTCAGTCATACATGTTGACATGTGAAAGAAACCTGTGTGTGTGTGTGTGTGTGTGTGTTGTGTGTGTGTGTGTGTGTGTGTGTGTGTGTGTGTGTGTGTGTGTGTGTGTGTGTGTGTGTGTGTGTGTGTGTGTGTGTGTGTGTGTGTGTGTGTGTGTGTGTGAGAGACGCCTAAAAGAGCATTAGATCTGCTCTCATCTGCATATAGCCTGTGTACACACATCGTCTGTTGGCTCATCTTCATTCACTTGCGTGTAAATATGTATTATCTTTAAGCATATGCGTGTGATACTGCTTATAGGTGGTGCTGGCCATGTGATGGCTACCTGTAGGCCTACTATACTTGGCAAACTACTGCTACAGAAGGGTAATGTAAAAATGAAGGGTACAACACAGCTATATTTTGGTCTCTACGGCTCTCTTCTCACTCAAATGGATGCAAAATAACATCAGCGTTCATTAAAGGTGAGCTCAAAGCAAAGTATTTGTGCAGATTTACTTTTCCTGTGTGAATGAGTCAGATGACCATGTCCATTCTGTTGAAATGAACAGATTTCACTCCGAAGGTTCTCTGATTTTAATGCTGAGGTGACTGGGATCTAATACAGACCAGCCACAGAAAGAGGGTCTGTCTGATGACTTGCAGGATACAGCTGATTTGCCAGACATCCTGCCACTGTTTTGTGGATTTATAGCAGCACTTGAAATTTGAAATGAAATTTAGATCAGCAGCAAGGCCTCCTCACTATAAACAGGTCTGCGGGTGACGTCTCATGCCTCCAAATCTGAAGGGTTTGAATCCAGAGGGACTCATTACATATCACGTAGTGGGTGGGAATTGAACCGTTTGCTACACTCTTTGCTGCACTTTTTACAGTCTTGTTAACCACATCCTAAAACACAACACGATTTCATTCGACTGAATAATTTTGATTTGATGAAATTATGCTTCTCCCTATAGACGGGTAGAGCAGACGGATGTGATTGACTGATTGATTGATTGATTAAGGGTGATCTTCATCCATTTATGGCAGACTCATGAAAATCAGACTCATGCACATTTACAGTGACTTTACAGTGATTGAATTTGTTTAAAACAGAATTATGCATATGCACGGCTTTATGAATTTGACAGAAGCAGTCGCTGGCCTTGCAGTGCATAATTCTGCAGCAAAAACCGAAGAAACCAGTTAAGATTCTATGTGTTGCATGATGCCAGCCTATGCCTTTGCCTGTACGGGCTGTTGTGGCCACCGTTTGTATGTGGTTATTATGTGATTAATTAATACACAAGTGAAACAAACGTGTGAACATGGAATGAGTTTTGAATGGATTTACTTATAATATTCCTGTACGCCTGCATCTACACACTAACACACACTCTCACACCTATCTATCAGTGCATACATACACACAAAGACACACATATGCACATGCAAACAGTCCATTTTATCCACTCTGTTGTTTTATCCTGAAACTGTTGTATTCATTTTAGACTTTTTAATCTACATTTTAAAGCCTAACCAGGGACAATGGCTGCAAATTATCTCAAGACAGATCCCATATATACATTATCTTTAAATCTACTGTCACTGTTAAATAAATAAGACAGAAAAAAAAATCTTCTCTCTGCAATCCTGCCAGGCTGAGTGTAACTGTCTCCATCTATAAATAATTTAGGCTGTTTATTGGAACACCAAACACCAAGTGATCTTATCTGTGTCTGGGTATTTGAATAGCTACGAATCTGATAAATATTAGGAAGAAATGTTCTTTTGTTCAGGCGGATCTGATTCCTCATTGCTGTATCTTTTCTAGTCTGATTCTGTTTTTCATTGTGTCTGCACCCTGTCTGCTTTCATCTATTGAAAATAAAAAGGAATATACAAACATACACAGAGGAAATGACTGCCTGCTGGCCTCTTGAAAAATATAAAACTCATTTTCAATACAAAGACCTGCCGGTTCCAGAGCGTTCCTCACCCACGTACACCCCTACTGGTAGACTTCAAACTGGTTCAGAGAGAGGCTGACACCAAAACAGCGGAGAGAGTGAATAGGGAGGAATAAAGGTGTACAAAGAGAAAATTAGATGGGGGGGTTAAAAGGAAAGAGAGAGCACTGAACACACAGACACAGGGCGAGTGAGAGAGAATGATGTGTCATGGCGGCAGTAATGATAGTAACATCTGGATTATAATCTAGTGCTGTATAACAGTGTCTGTCCGCCTTCTGCGTGACATTATATTAACACATACACATGGACAATCACATACAGAAAAAAGAAACCCTCCTAATACTGTACCTGTATCTAAAAAATACGTCAATGTCAGTGATAACACGTTGCACTTTAACTGCAGAAAACTGAGCTGGGTTATCATTTCCTGCATGCATTTGTTTGTTTGTTTTCTAACACTGTCTTCAAAAGGGCATTGATTGAAGTTTTAGTCATTTACTGCATTTCACTTCCTTGTAAAGACCCATCCTGGGCCCAAACTTTTGGACCTAATATAGAAGACCCCACCTGAAACCGATGCACATAAATTATCTTTTTGTAAAGGAGACCTGATACGCAAGAGCCCTTAGGATATATAACACACTACTTGATCAGAGTTGACTACCTGGGTCCATTGACACACAGACTCTGAAATAAAATGGGACACTACCTGGACCGGATTAGGCTCAATCATTTTGAAGCGGCTCAACTCGTGTGCCAAGTTGACTCTTAGTAGGAACCGTGTGGACCTGTAGAGACTCCTTTCTTCTCATTGTTTTGTCTAGCAGTGCTAATAGTGTCTGGGCCAAGCCTACATCAGTGTCAGTTTCATGACAGCTGTATCAGGTCAACAATTTATTACTACCACTACTTTACTATATGGGACAGAAGTGATTGAAAGAGTCATTTTTAGTTGTCTGTCATCATTTTGAATAATTTATCCATAATTGTGCAAAAAATTTGTCAATGACACTGCCACCTGTTGGAAATAATGGCTCTAAAGGAGAAATGTGCCAAAAGTTGGGTGAGCATTCCTTTGGAAGCCTAGTATTAATGTTAAATGATGTTTGATGTGCAGGAAGGAGCCTTTATCACGCGAGGGGGAAAAAATAAATCAAAAGGTTCACATTTTAAGCTGCAGTGTGAACAGAGTGGTGAATTGATGGTCTCTCTCTCTTCCTGGAATCCACAGAGGAAGAGTTTTAAAAACTGAAAGAACTGCACTGTATAAATCAATCAAGAAGGATGTTGAAAAACCTTCAGCAAGAAGCTGTCTTTGGTTTGATAGGGCTCAAAAATTAAACTGGTTTGACCTATATAATTTTCTATGGTTTTTAAGAGCTTAAACAGGAAGCTAATTTCCAATTTTTCTGTGAACATGATTTTGATTATACTTCATGCTTTGTTTTTTAAAGCTATCTTCTTTTTGTTTATTTATGTGGAAACGATTGGTCGGTCTCGCTATTTCTGTTGCGTAAATGAATGTGCTCAGGCCGGTATAACATTCACATCAGTGACGAAGTTTATATTATAATGCAGTCCACCACACCACAAAGTACAGGCTCAAACATGAATACAGATTTGATCCAAAACCTCTCTTGAACATTACATGCCTTACAATTTAGTATTATTGCACTGACCTTCAAGTGATCATGTTACTGTGTTTACCTCATGTAAATGTACAGTATGTACGTTTACATGCTACTACATCATTACTAAGTTATGTAGTAGTCAATAGAGAGGCGGGGGAAAATGTGACGTCCTGTCTGTGATAAATATGAGACTAACTATTTTCAGAATAACATTTTCTTTAAGAACTCATCAATGAACAACTTCCATACTAGTGGAAGTTCAAAGAGAAGAGTTAACACTTTTAAACATCAACAACAACAAGTGCAGGTAACTTGCTACAGGTGGTTTTACCCTCATTTACTTCTTCACTGTCTATCACTAATCCGTCTGTATTTTAAGCTCATCACTGTGTGTTTCTGCTTGACTTTCCACTCCAGTGAGTGTGTCTGAAACAGTTGTCAGATGAGTCTACCCTGTCTGTCACATCATGAGCTCCTGCAGAGAGACGGACAAAGCTAGTAAACAAGGCAGCATACGTTGAGAGTGAGTGCGAGCTTAACAGGGACGCACCAATAGAGGTGAGACGGTGAAACAGAGACAGAGAGGGTCGGAGAGAAGGAGATGGAAATGACACAGAGAGAAATAAAAAAGACGAATAGACAGACAGGAAGAAGCAGACTTCCACTGCTGAGTCACATGGTACTGTGAAGTCTCACTACACATCCAGAAACTTCTGTGCAGTCCTCGCATACTCAGCTGTGTAACGATATGCGTGTGCATCTGTGTGTGTGTGTGTGTGTGTGTGTGTGTGTGTGTGTGTGTGTTTGTGTGAGTCCCAGTGCAGCTGTGCATTCCAATCAGAGAGATTTAACCCTTTCGCCCCCGCTGAGCCCCCCCGCCCTTCCACCATCTCCCTCACATTATCCACTAATACCCTCTGCTTTCTTACCATCTGGACCAGTCACTACTACCAGCCAGTATGTGTGTATTTGTCTTTGTCCAGCCTCATGTCTCAGATTTACAGAGAGAGGAATTAGCTGGTTAATATTACCTGCTGCTATCATTGCATCAACCTGAATTACAAAGAATACAGAAGGCTTTTTATTAAAAATAGACAAACCTGAATATCCAGTTGGTTTACACGACTGACTGCTGCCATACTGTGCATCACAACATACTGTACACTTACAGCTGATAAGGAATGAGGACACGATTTTACCATGCTAATGCAGAGAAAAACTGCAAATCTGCTCCTGACAGCTGTAGCCGTCCTTTAGCCGATATGATTTAGTGTTGTGTCTGACTGTTTTGGCCACCTTTCACACTATAACCTACCGGTTAATAAGCTAAAGACTGGGGTGTCATTTCTCAATATAACTGGTAGTAGGAGCAACCCTTTCAAATTACAGAAAGCCAAAATGTCATTTACAGGAGCTTAAAATCCTTTCAAAACAACTAAAAAACAGTATTTTCATATTTAATTTTGAACCAAGACATGGACCTGTACCAAGAGCAGTATATTCAGAGTGCCTAATGCCATTGCTCTTGAGATAAAAGTCACATCAAGGAAAATGTATTGATAGATGTAGCTCTACAGGGTGATCTTGAACAGGACAGAATTTAACTTAACTTAACCTAATTTAAGGTTAAACGTTTGATCCTGATTTAACAGGAAAATAGGAAAATGTGTTGCTGAAACTCACAGCGACAAACTTACTGAATGTGGGTCATCGGTTTATGGTGCACACACCCATGCATTCTGACCTGCGTAAACGTACTTGCCATTAACATGACAAAATGGAAAATGCAATAGTCAGTGAAATCTCTTGAAAATAAATCTCCCTGAACTCTTTTCATATCACGTTATTCTGGGTTAGTTAGAGAGAGATTGGGCTGGAACAGCCAGATACCATTTTCTGTGGGTATGCATTTAAAAATGTGTAATTAACATGGCTAAAGTTTTACATTATCAACCACATAACAGATGACAGTTACAGGGTGACTCAAAACCAATAATCAATTATTGAAAATTAAAAGAGAAACTTAAAAAGGTAATACTGAGCTAGAATACTGCGCACTAAGAGGAAATACTCCGTCTTATTTGCTAACATCTTTCTGCCTCTGTTGCTTCACTGCATCACAAGGCTTTCAGCTTAGTTTCATCATCCCACTTTCTGTCCACAAAGAAAAGCGCACGTGTGCTAACACACACACACACACACACACACACACACACACACACACACACACACACACACACATAGAGGCAAAAACGTATGGAGGACCTAAAAACCTAAAACCAAGTAAATATAGTATAATAGATTTTAGATCTGCTATTACCCTCTGTTACAACGTACAACATTTGTGTGTGTTCTGTGTATGTGAGGGGTTATGAGTGTACGTGTGTACACGAGTTTGTGTACTCCGAAGATCATGAAGTTAGAGGCGAGGATTCCTAACGAGGTCTGTGCCAGCATCGCCTCCACGGATCTGGGTTGACTGCTCTCACTAATGAGACAGTGACACACACACACACACGCACGCACGCACACACACACACACACACACACACACACACACACACACACACACACACACACACACACACACACACACACACACACACACACACACACACACACACACACACAGACATGCAGGAGCAATCCTCTAAAACTCTCGGAACAGACACAGTGAATCACCATTTTATCCGATCTGCCTCCAAACAACCCCACTCACTAATCCATTTCCTGGTTTGTAAGTGTGTGTGTGTGAGTGTGAGAGAGAGAGAGTGTGTGTGAGGCCAAAAGGTCTTTGTCCTGGCAGCTTCTCATGGTTAATCCCCCCCATCCCTCAGTCTCCCTGTGGCACCTCAAGATCATTTCTATTTCTTTTTTTGTCTCTCAACACTTCCCTCTTTTTCCATCTTTTAGACAGAAAGCTTCAATCTTTTTTTGTTGTTGTTGTTGTTCATTTTTCTTCCCAGGTGGTATGCTTTGGCACATACAGTATTGAGCATGTGTGTGTCTGTTTGTGGGTATGCGGGTGTCGGTAGGATTATAACGTATGTTCATCAAAGAAGGATTACTCTCCATTGGTGTGTTCTAATCTGAATACAGACCTCGGAGAAAAAACAACTTGCTGATACTGATCTCACACACACACACACACACACACAGACACATACACATATAAAAGACAAAATTGTATTTCTGTCTTTGTGAGGACACTCATTGATATAATGCATTCCACAGCCCCTTACCCTAACCGTAACCTAAACCTAATTTTAACCTGAACCCTAAAACCAAATTGTAACCCTCAAACAGCCCTTTGAAGAGCCAAAATGTTCTCCCTTCATTAGGTATAAAATTCAAACTGGTCCCCACAAAAATAGAAGAATGTACAACACACACACACACACACACACACACACACACACACACACACACACACACACACACACACACACACACACACACACACACACACACACACACACACACACACACACACACACAAATTCCTGAACTACCGAGGTTATGAGGTTGGCTGTGGTGGGTCACTGGACCTATGCATCACCCAATGATAATCACCTTCCCATCCAGCTAACCAATCAAAGTGCTGCTTCTTAGAACAGATGGCGTGGACTATGTAATCTGGTGGTATGAAATTTGCCTCGAGCTTTGATATGTTGATTTTCTTAAGGAATATTTGTATCAATCTTCTGTGTTGCTTTTCATTGTTGTGTGCTGTTTGCAGAAAATGTAGCGGGTGCATGTGTATATCAGGACTCTGGATACTGTCCTCGGGAATTTCCTGCCATTAATTTTTATGTACTGTGAAAAACTAGTGAAAACTTGCTGAAGCTGGAAAATATACACCAGTAAACATGAACCCTTAACTCTATTAACCGCTTGCTAAGCCTTGCTTCACTTGGTTACTGTTGCTATCCCTGTCTTCCATTTTCATGCAGTTTGCTAAGATGACGGTGGCAGAGTTACCGCTTGAAATTCATAGTAATTTTTGAAACGAGTCCTTGAATCTGACAGAGGTAGACACAAGCAGGTTTCTAATTTCTAGCCACTGACCTTCAATTTTGCTAGCTGATTTTATTGTAGGTAGCTAGCTAGATAAGTACAGTATTGTACCCTTGTAAAAGGGTCGTAGTGTGCACTTGCCTCCATACATATCATGCTTTAAGGCAGAGGCTTAAACTATGTGTTATGATTGTAATGAGAATCATGCTCAGTGTTTCAGATTTTGGCTTTTAGGATGACAACTACTTTGGGCAACTATTAGGCTGCGGTTGCGGAAGTGTTAACTTCCCAAAATCAGGGCAGAATAGCTAAAACTGCTAGTAGCATCTGGAACGGGCTCTCACACAGTGGATGTCCCAGTCCTGAAGCAGGCTTTTTCAAACGTAACCTGTAACCACACAAAATAATGTTAGTTTTAACGATAGCGTCACTACTGTAGGTGGTAAGCTAGTTAGATGGACATGCTGACATTTTCAGACTACATTATATAAATATAAACTACACATATAAAGACATTCCTAATCCATTCCTTACACTTTTGGTCTTGCATTTTTTGGTTTTGGAAAGGGGACAAAAAAGCCACCACCCTCTAAACCGAGTATCACTCGGTACCCCATGAACACCACATCGGCATGTGGTTTAACAAATGGTCAATTCTGTCAAAGTTGCAGTTCAATCATTTCACACTGCAGTTGACTCTAATATGGACTGCAGTCATATGGCACTTTTAACAGAGCAGAACAAAGCACTTCTGATTTTCCGCATCTTGCTCAAGGACATTTCGAATCACCAATCCTACTACTAATGGACAAACCACTCTACCACCTGAGCCACAGCCGTCCCATTCATTGCAAAGTGATTGGGTAAATGTAAGACACACATGGACAAATCATAAACAGGTCATAAATCTCCCTAACGCCCCTGTTGTTCTATATTATCATATGACTTTGTATGCACTTTTACTGTTATTTATGTTCTCATCACTAACACTCTAAACTTACCAATCCAGTCTGGCCAGTCTCCCCTAAACTTGGTGCATTCTTTTGAACTCAGTAACCAAAGTGTGTCTAGTGCATGTGTGTGTGTGTGTGTGTGTGTGTGTGTGTGTGTGTGTGTGTGTGTGTGTGTGTGCGTAGCGAGAGAGAAAGATCACTTGCCAGTTGATTTATGGGCTTCTGGGAAGCTGCACAGTGCAGCTGCTGTCATACCACAGATCAAAGGGGATTCCTAGACAGACTGGAAGGAGGAGGGGGACAGAGAAAAGAGAACACGTTGGTTGGAGAAGGAGGGGAGACGTTGACGCAGTGAGGAGAACTTAATGAAGCTCGCTGTACACGTGTCAGCTGGTTTGAATCTCCCAACTTCAGAAGACGTTTCTGCTCTGTGAGAGAGTGATGAAATTAGACCCCTCCGACCTCACTGTCTTTTGATGATCAGTTTGTGACCACTAGTTTCTCTCAGCGCCTGAAGTCAAAGAGTCCACTGCAGCTCAGAATTAAACCAACACTGAGTGGATTAAGGGGGCTTACAAACGGGACTACTCCTGTAAACAATAAAAAGGAAAAAAAACTTAACATTCCGGGTTTGCACTTGTGATGGATGAAGGTAAATGATAAATGGATAACATCCAGAGCAGCAACATTGTTGGTTATGGCCGGCAGCCATTTCTGGATTGCACTGATATTGCCATAAGAAGTTGGTCATTTAAGTTTACTGAACTCCATGGTCATTTGTATGATGTAGTTTGTGTAGCTGTTGAATTGTGTGGTGTTACAGTGAAAGGTGTTTCTAATACTGTATTAATTTTTCCCAGGTGTACCTAATAGTCTTGTAACTGAGTGTATATTCTATTTTTGTGTCCAAAATCCATTGTTATTTTCATTCCTGAGTTGTCATCTAATCAAATCTACAGAATGGTGCTGCTCCACCCTGCTGCTGGTTATGTAGCCCTTGTAATCCCATTGGTCTGTCAGTCATTAATTCTGTGAAACAGCAGACAATCCAGATGGCATTAAAAATTAACCGAGGACACCAGAGTTTACACATACACAATAAATAATTTCAGCTGGGACATTTACCAGAATAGGAATTATTTATCTAGACAGCTGAAATATCTTTGGTAGGGAGATAAATGATCAGACCTCTCCTGGTAATTCCAAGTGAACATTACAATGTGTTTTATTTCACGGAACAAAATTTTTAACTTTAACCATTTAGGTGCTTAGAGGTGTTACAATACAGTCAGCTCAGAATCCAGTTTGATTCACACGAGTCATGAACTTAAGGCGTTTTAAAGGTGGTTAATTCAGTTTGCATGAGTTTAGAGACAAAGGCAAAAAATGTGACAGTCTGGAGGAAAATGAGATACTGGAGTTCCTGTTAAATTTGGAAATCAGTCAGTCTGAGTTGCCACACGCACGGTTGCTGCTTCTGGTCATGAAAAACATAAATCAGTGGACTGCTTATGTCAAGGGTCGGTAAATCTGCAACACTGCCTGTAAACACCCCAATGATGATGCAAGAGTGACTGTTTGCACCAATTCATTTTGATAGAGCAATGACCATAGGGGAAACTCCAACACTTGGCCGGCTGACCAATGGTGTAACTGGCTCCAGGTACATATTTACTGTTGATAAATGAGAATAGTATCATTTTTCTCATTTGACTCTTTCCCCAAAATGTATTCTGTATTCGTTTAATTGAGAATGCCACATTTTAGGTTGTAAAAGCTGTAAATATGTTCAATAAATCCAAGAAAACATTCAAGTGTCCCAGTACAGTAAGGTGCGAGTGTGACAGTAAGCTAGCAAGAACAATACCTGGACCCTGAAACTTAAGTGGAATTCAACCAGCATTCATTTTATTATTTACACCTGTGATTTTCCTACGTACATGTCATAATGTCCTTCATGAAAAAGGCCAGTTGTGAAACCTAATTTTAACTTTACCTGTGTCCAAACTCTATACTCATAGTTTACAGAATGTCCTACAGTTTTGCTCAGTGCATTGTTCTTAATAGTGCTGTAGTTCAAAAATCACACTGATATGTTTGAGTAAACCTACCTTTGTCACTTTCATTCTGTCAATTAACACAAAGTTTCTCTTCTTTTTATTCTGCATTGGCAGTGATGTTGGCAGCATTCATGACAGTAGGACACACTCTATGTTAGATAAAATAGCTTGTTCTAAAGAACCTTTTTAATTTTAACCTGCTGTTAGTGTATATCATTTAAAAAAATAAAAAATGCTTGTATTGAAATAAAACAATATATTTTTATTCTAATAAAATATTTGATGGTCCTTTAATCTTAAGACTGATCTTTGGAACATAGCCAGTTCTTGTGTTTTACAGGATCTGTGTGAACAGTTTCAACCACAAACATTGGACATACCGATAACAAAACAGAAGCACAGAGTTCAAACAAGTCAGAGGAAGTGATGATGTGGGGAAGACCAGAGACGGGAGAGAAATACCAACGCGAGAAAAATTTGAGTAGAAAACAAGAGTGCAAGATTTGATAACTGATGATCCAGGAAAGCGGGATAGGCAAGAGAAGGTTGAAGAGAGGGAGGAAGGGAGGAGGAGACAAAGGAGAGACAGGCAGGTGCCAAGTGTCAGGAGGACTGTCGAGACAGAAGTGGGACTGTGGGATACTATGCGGTCAGTGAAAAGACGGTGAGTCAGAGGAGGAGGGGAGGGGGGGCAACAGACAAGTCGGCAAAGATACTGAGAGGAGATAGTTCCTGGCATTAATTTAAAACTACTTGGAAAGCCAGACGGGTGGGGTTTACTGCATCTGACGCTGTAGATTATGCAATTTAAGCTGACAATCAGTATGTGAAGTATGTAAACTTTGTGACACTAATTTCTCAATTATTCCACTTTGATGTCTGATTTTCTGATATACTGTAATACTCCACCCCTCTGGACAACAACAAATGCAATTTGACCCATATCTGTTTAAATTCCCTCCACAAGAAAACATACAAGTACAGCAGTAGGAACAAGACATTAAACACAAAATACTTATTAAATGAGATTATTAATAACCAGTAAAACATCAAATGAGTCTTAAAGATATATTGCGTGAGACAATAGACAAATAAGGGAAACAGTAAGTGTCGAAAGCAGCCACGGAGACAGAGGCAGGACTGCAGGACAACTGACGGTCAGGTCCAATTACCAGGAAAAATAGTCCTTCGGGCAAATAAAGCTGTAAACACTTCTCTCTGACAGGCGTGTGTATATGTCTTTGAGAGGGAGTTAAAGAAACTGAAAGAGTAAGATCTGTGTGTGTGTGTGTGTGTGTGTGTGTGTGTGTGTGTGTGTGTGTGTGTGTGTGTGTGTGTGTGTGTGTGTGTGTGTGTGTGTGTGTGTGTTTATGGGACGAGAAACTGAGCTTTCATACTGTATATTGCTTGTGGTTTGAATTTATTGCTTATGTTCTTTCTGTCTGGCACCAAACTGTTAGCACAATTTCCTCCAAAATATAAATGTACTCTGTTAAATAAAGTGATTGTGATTCAGAGCACAGCAGAGTTTTTATTCATCCAGCAGACAAAGAATTGTATCAGCACTGGAAATACACAGATCCAACCCACACTCTGACGAATTATGTTCATTTGCTTTTTGCTCACGTGATACTTACCCAGTGCCCATTGGGTACTACTTTAGATAGTAGTACCCAATGGGCACTGGTATGTTTTCCCCGAAGTGTATTTTGCAAATACATAAAAGTTTCATAATTTGTCTCATTGATAGTATTGTCTGGCTAATTGCTAGCCATTGGGCCTTTGCTAAATTAATAATCGTTTTATAATTGCACTTTGCTATCAGTACTGTGCCATCCCAGCAATATATACCATAGTGTCAAAAAAGAGGTGTAGACAAGCTGTGTAAAACTGTCAAATATCTCTATATACTTGAAATGAAAAACAGAGACATATAGTAGACTCTAAGGGCAGAGGTCGGGAGACCGATATCTGGGAAGGTGGAGGAGTGAGGTTTAGGCTAATTTCCTTCAATTTGGTATTTTAAAGTAATAGTTTGGCAATTTGGGAAATACACTTAATCGCTTTCTTGTTAACAGTTCAATGAGAAGACTGCTACTACTCTCATTTCTTTATGTCTGCTACCACTTGATTATCTTAGCTTGGCTTAGCGCAAAGACTGTGAGCAGGGGGATATAGCTCGCCTGGCTCTGTATGAAGGTAACAAAATCCTCTACCAGTGCCTGTAAAGCTCACTAATTAATGCTATATGTTGCTTATTTAATCAGTACAAAAAACAAAGTGTAAAAATTACATAATGTGGTTTACAGGGTTTATGTGCCAGATTATTTCTTGGCAGGGCACAGTGAATCCTGGAGTCTTGTTGTCTTGTGAGTGTACCGGACAACCAGAAGTGTTAACTAGTGAGCTTTAGAGGTGCTGGTAGGTGGAGTTTGTTACCTTTTGACTGAGCCAAGCTAGCTGTTTCCCCGCGTTTCCAGTTTTTGTGCTAAAGTAAGATAAGCTAAAATAAGCTAATCTAAACTAAGCTAAACTAATCAAGTGGCACCAGACATACAAAAATAAGAGCAGTAGCCATTTTCTCATTGAACTGTCTAACTTGCTGCTGGCTCCAGGTACTTATTTACCGTAAAGACATGAGAGTGGTATCAATCTTCTCATTTGATGCTCAACAAGGAAGCAAAAAGGCTTATTTTCCCAAAAGGTCAAACTACTGTATCCCTTTGAGAATTGAGAATGCCACATTTTAGGTTGTAAAACTGTATAAATGCAATATGTTCAATAAATTCAAGACAACATTAGAGACCGTTCATTTCCCTCCTAAATGACACGAGTGTCCTCAGTGTCCTCGACAGCACTTACATCCCTGATGAGATTCTGGTGTGCAGCCACTTTACTCCAGTATATTATGATGAGAAATAAGGGCAGTGATAATAACTTACGGTAACTTGTGACAAGGACGATCAACAGGACACGATATTCAAATTAAAACCATCTCGCTCAGACCCCTGTACCACTATACTCCACCACTGGACAGATATGCTATCCAACCAGTAGAAATCACTGGTGCAGCAGCAGGGAAATGATCACGTGCCTTTTTTAGACCATCTATACATCTTGCTCAGTTCACTGGAAGCCCCATCAGGGCCTGAGGCGCTGCTGCTGGGAGCTGTGTCTCGTTTCCTGCTGTTAATGGTAAGCCTTTATAGCCTCAAATTTGACTCATTAACTCAGTGATTACTAAATAGACCATTAAGATGAAGCAGAACAACAACGGATACTACTGGACGGCTCCAAAGAGAAGGTGAGTCAAGCTCCAAGCTGTGCTAGACAGAGTGGCAGTTTTAACAGCAGCTTTAGTATCAGCAGGGTTTATCTTTCTCAGCTTGCAGTAGCCTTATGTCTGCTTTAACACAATGGTCCTTCAATCACACTCGCGCCCAGAAGCACACCTGCACACACACACCATTCATTCACACGATAAAATGCGCCATCACATATAAACACAACTCTTGCACACGAACACTCACAAGTAAATCCCCTGCCCTGAAATGTTTTCCCCTTTATCCCGTGTTTCTGTGTGTTGTTATTCACTCAAAATGCGTTTACTGTGAGTGCCCATCCTGTGACAAATGGAGGAGACAGATTAGCAGCAACATGTCACTTCACAATGGAAAATAAATCTCTGCCATTCAAAGGTCCCACTTCTGTGACACTATCAGCCTTTTTGACGTGATACGCTCCACTGAGCAGAATCCAGAAAAGTGATGTGTGTCTGCTGGTCCTGTGGAATTCATTGGAACACTGTCTAGGGATGTAGAAAAAAATCTTGAACATGTGCACTGATTTCAGCACGTTCTCACCTTTTGTTAGTCCATATCAGGTAATCATTACTGTCTTAATATAAGGGCACCTGGTCTACACAGTGACTTTTCTTTAATCATCCTGGTTGTGACAACATCTCGAACAAGCATTTTGTTCTGACCTTCTAACCTGATGTGTTTCAAATGATGGAAAATCTCTAGGAGAATTTACTCAAGTGCTTAGTAAGAATTTATGTACTTGTACTTTACTTAGGTATTTCATTTTATGCTAGTTTATCCTTTTAATCCAAAACAGCAAAAAGGGAATTTTTGTACTTCGATTAGCTTATAATATATGATCCATTGCTTAAAATGATTCTATCCAACAGTATATACAATGAAGTTGTTAAAATATGACATTAACAATGCAGTTTAGACGTGAATGTATTGGTAATAATATTCCAGTAACACAGTGGTTCTCAAACTGTTTTAGTTTAGCCCTGTCTCTCATACATAACTTGAGTGTTTTGTATCAAGTGGTAGTAACATTGGGGAAACTAGTAACAAAAGACCAAAGTTGGATTTAATTGAAATAAAAATTTAAGATTAAGATTATTTTGGGGGAATTTTTGCCTTTAATTGACAGTATGGAGACACAGCTGAACTGGCAGCTGGATTTGAACCAGGGATTTTGTGGTTACATGGTACAGGTGTTAGACCCATCGGCCACTGTGAGGCTAGAGACTTACGAGTTTAATCAGTTTTTTCCTGCCCTGTCAAAAAAACATTTTTCGCTTTGCATGTCATTTTGCTTTCTAATAAATCTTGCTAACCTGAGTCCTGATAGCCTTGCCAGCAACACAGCACTCCTGTTTGTTTATAGCCCTCTAATTAATCAGATTCATACAGCTTTTGCTGCGCTCCATGATTTCCCCTGATCATGGAGACTGGTCTTGCAACAGCTCTACAAACCTTTAAAGGGACCAATTTGGGAACAACTGCAGTGACATAACATCCTGAGAATCCACTCGCAAATGGACCATTCTGGATAGTGAGTACTTTCATATTAGATACTTTGGTACTTCTTCTTAAGTAAAGTTTTAACTGCAGGGATTTCCTTGTCATGCATTTTTATAATGTGATATTGTTATATTTACTGATGTAAAGAATCTGATTATTTTTATCCCCACTGCATATCTCATAACTTTGTCTCTAAAAAAATATTTTTATATACAACTTAACTGCAACAGGGAATAAATTTTGTAGGAAATATAATTGCTGGCCAAATTATGGTCAGGGGCAGTGTTTTTCTTTTTGTGAATGAATTCATTAACAGCAGCGGAGTCACCAAGAGGTGGTTGGGGAGAATGACAGGTACACAAAGCGCACATCTATCACACCAGAGAGCAGGATTCACATCCACAGTCCCGTCTGTGGTAAGGTTTAGGAAACAAGAGCACTTCGGTTAAGGTGAAGGAAAGATCTGGTTTCTGTTAAATAAACATGTTGTGTCTAAAGTCACTGTGAACTTTTTCTGTTTTAAACCAGAGGATCATGTCTCTCTAACCTTAACCAAGTGCTGTTTGTACCTAAACATAACCGTAAAAAAGTTTAATAATGCTGTAGTCACCAGTGGATACAAAATCTGATATTTTGGCAGAAAAACAAATGTTTTCTATGAACATTTTACTCATACATTTAGTATCATGTTTACAACTTGCCAAATACGTGAATTGAAAACTTCCCCTCATTACGTTAACAGAAAACGTAATCCGGTCACAATTACATTTCTTACAAAGCATATTTGCTCTTGTAGTTTAGCTGTATATAAACACAATTTTTAAGAGATAAGTTACAACTGAAAGAGGCCAGGCAGTTTTCTGTTTTCTATTAAACTAAATTTAAAGACCAATCAAACATTTTCGATCATTCAGAACCTTTCTTCTTAATCTTTCTTTGTCTCCAACTATTATATGAGGGTGGTGTCATGGTGACTTGGAGATTTGTGTTGCAAACCTCTATACACCGAGCTGAGCTTACTGTCCCTTGTGCTGCTATTCAATATGAGGACTCGGACAGAAACCTGGTTTCGATATTAAAGAGACGACCATTGGTGAGGTGTGTTACCTCGGTGGGCACATCATTCCCAGACCCTCCACTGAATTAGCACCGTGACACCGCTGAGAGACTTGGCAGTAAATTGAAGCTTAAAAGTTGTGCATTGTGATTCAGGATTCGAGGGATTTACAGAGTGATGTAGAAGTCGCCAGAGTTAGAGGTTGTTAATAGTTCTGACAGCTATCCCTGCTCTCACCGACAGGCCTCCCTGTCCGCAGTCTTTTTATTTATGTTTCTTACACAGTGTCAAATAAAATCAATCACTCATTCATTTTCTCTCTCTTCCTCCTCCCACTCTCTCCGTCATACAATATAAGCACACATACACAAATGCAAAGAAACCTACAGGCATGACTGCAAACACACACACACACTTGCACACAACACACACACCCAAAAAACCGAGGTGGGTGATGTCATTAGGGTTTCTAGGCGACCTGTCATTGAACCCTGAGGCCTCTTGTTACAGTAGAGCTGGAAAGATGTGGTCACCCGGCTGTCAATAATAAATGAACTGTAACTAATGGTGTGTGTTGGTGTGTACACAGGTTACATACAGTTAAGTGCACAACAGGAAGGGGAATACACTTTGAGCATGCAGTATGTGTGTATGTGTGTGTGTGTGTGTGTGTGTGTGTGTGTGTGTGTGTGTGTGTGTGTGTGTGTGTGTGTGTGTCTGTGTGGCTGTGTGTGTGAGTTTTAAAGGCTTGAGGTAATTAAAGCAAGAGGTTTATTGTGTGTGTGTAAAACAGTCCTCAGCACAGTGGGACAGTAAAATCTCTCAGACCATTTACCTTCCGTCGAGACATCACTCCCTAGATTACTTAAATCTCTCTAATGGATGTGTGTGTGTGTGCTTGCAGCGGACATTGATAACGTATGAGTTTCTATTAATCTGGTGGTGACCGTTCCACACAAAAGGAAGCTAAAGAAGCGTTCAGTAGTCTGACTCAACAGGAATGCTTTTTCTCTTAAATAGCCAATACATTAAGTTTTTACTTTCAAATAGCATAAAAGAACTATAATAAAAGGACAATGGGGTCATTGATCAATATCAGTGACTCAATAAAGATTTTCAGGTATTAACCTGATTAAGAAAATATTCGGGCTAAGAGTATGTTCACCTCAATGTGGTCGTAGGTGTAGTAAATATTATTAATATTATCATTAATTCAAAGGGTATTTCAAACATCTTAATTCCAAATTTTGATTGTATCGTAAAGGAACAGTTCAACATCTTGAGGAGTACATTTATTCACTTTGTTGCAGCATAAACGTTTAGTTAATTTAGAGTTAAATGAGAAGGTTGATACCACTCTCATGTCTGTACGATAAATATGAAGCTACGGCCCGTTAGCTTAGCACAAAGGCTGGAAACAGGGGAAAACAGCTAGCTTGACCAAAAGGTAACAAAATCAACTTATCAGCACAACTAAAGATCTCTAACTAACATGTTATATCTCATTTGTTTAATCTTGCACAAAAATCAAGTATACAAAAATCAAATTGCGTTGTTTCCACTGGTTGCCTGACAACCTCATGGTGATGACAAGGAAGTTAAGGCAAACAAATAATAATAATAACGTTTGTACCAGAGCACTTTTCAAAACATAGATACAATATGCTTTACAGAACAAGAAAAAACACAGTGTCGATAAAAAAAAAAAATACCATAAATTAAAAACATGGAGCAGAGACATAAATAAATAAAAACATAGAACATAGGACCTAACAAAACAGAGTGTATAATAAAAACAGGTAAGCAACATATTTACCATAAAAGAGCCTTCCTGTAAAAGTAATTTCTGAAAAGTGGTTTAAACGAGGGTACTGAGTTTGCCAACCTAATATCCTCAGATAGGGAGTCCAACAGCAGTCTAATAGAAAAAGCACAGTTTCCTTTAGTGACAAGGCGGGCTGTTGGAACAGTAAGGAGGGTCATACCTGCAAAACACAGGTAGTGGCTAGGCTCATAGGGTACAAGTAAATCTGTGACTTAAGTAGGAGCAAGCCCATGTAGAAATTAGTAAAATTTTAAAATCAATTCTATATCTAAAAGGTAGCGAATGTAGTGTTGCAAGTATGGGCGTGATATGGTTTTCTTTGGCAGCCGAGTTCTGAACGAGCTAAAGACCATAGATGGCTTTTTGGCTGAGCCTCGAGTACAGAGCGCTACAATAATCCAGACGTGATGAAATAAAAGCATGGGCGACTTTTTCAGGTCCGCTTGAGATAAGTGCTTCACATTGGTGGACAGGTTACCGAGATTATTTTTGAAGTCAAAGATCAGGTTTGGGGGGCCGAATAACAGGACCCAAGATTTTGGAGTCTACTCTCAGATGTATCTTTAAAAAGACTGTTGTTTCCCAGACCAAGGATAAAATACACACAACAAGAGTACTGGAGGTAAACTACGGCAGTGTAATGCACTCTGACAGTGTCATTACTAGTTACTCATAATCTCCACTGTGACATACAGAAGTTTAGTTTTATATTCAACCTAGGGAATCAACTTCATCAAAACATCTTTATTTAAAATAAGGCCAAGAGTCAGATTATCGTAGTCCATACTGATAACTTCATCACATACTGGGATCTCTCTTTCGCCCTAAACTATTCACATTCCCAGCTGTCACACTGCTGTTTCAAACTTTAGCTCTGTCAGTGTGTCTTGTTGTGTATGTGCACACGCTGGGGTCACGAGGAGAGGTCAGGTCTTGGTATAGATTACTGATGAGGTGATCAGTCCCCAGCCTGGAGGAGGGGCCTCTCTACCTTAACAGTCCATTAAACCTTTTTGGTGCATGACCACATGAAGAAGAAAGACAGAATCCTCTGAATTGTGTGGAGTCAAGGTGCTTCCTTACTTCAACTTTCAGATTTCTGGTCAACTACTGTAGGGATGACTGCCATGCATTGTATGTCTGTGCTCTGTTTTTACAGTGCAACATACAGTACTGTATTTAGCACAGATTACAACATGAAATCATATGCGGCTCATCCGGATGAAGGTCTGGATCCAACCACTGCTCCTATTTTTAGAAAGTATAAGGCAGTTCTGCATGATTTTTATGTTTTTCATCTTTTCAGGCCATGCGTTCTAGCTGTTGACCTGTCATTAGTCATATATTATACATAGCTGCTTTATGACATTACTCTTCTATATTTAACTGTCAGGAGCCAGATTAGGACCAAACACAGGAGACCAGGAAATCTGTTCTTTGTTCTTCCTGCTGTCTGTGACAGTGATTATATAACCCTGCCCTCCCTTACATAAGTGTCATTAGTCAGTGGTAAATTTCAAACTGCTAAAATGCATTCGAAAAGCATTCGGTCTGCACTACTGGTCGCATAGATTTACTGTTGCAACATATATACTTTTGTTTCTAAATGGTAATCTTGGAGACCATCTTTGCACAGCGGGCACAGCAGCGATAAGTCGGAAACATCATTTATTTATTTATTGACAGGGTGTCCCAGAGAGTGTAAAATATATAGTGTAAAGAAAGGTCTGCATCAGTTTGGAAAGACATGGTTTTTATACATGCTATAAGACAATTTGAAGATTTCAATTAATAATCAAATAACAATTGCTACACTTTAATTAAACTTATCAAACATAAAAAGGACAATGGTTGACATTGTTTATTAGACACTACAATGATCATATTTCCAAAGATTGGAGAAAAAAAATTTCCAAACTTCTTATCCTTTTCCCCAAAAAATCTGTTATATTTCTACTCCTCACCACTTTAACTATGATCTAAATTACTTTACTGTTGGTCACTGACAGTGTGACCTACATAGTCTTCTGAAGACCATGACTGAGGAAATCAAATTGTGCAGCTTCACACCACATGTCAGTACAAGTCAGTAGCCACTTCTCAGCAACATTGCCAAGGCTTACAAACGGCCAGCTGGTGCAGAGAACATTATGGCCAAAGCTGCGTGGCCCAGCCAATTTGTATTAGGATGTCAAATTATTTATTTCTGCTCCCCAAAGTGTTCTAACTCTATAAACTAGTAACAATTACACTGAAAGCCACAACACTGTCAACCTGGCAGGACTGTAGGTAGACAGAGGTTTATTAATTCAAACAGATGGAACGTAAAGTGATTTGGGAGAAAGCTGTATTTCTACTGCACCATCTTTTTCCAAACATTAAATATTAATGTTCTGATTTCTTTCCACATCACATAAATTGACCTCTCAGGGGGATTTACCCATTGAACAAGATGAACTTTGAGTCTTTGAGTCAAAGCAAGACAAACACCAGGATGTTAATGTACAAAATGTAAACCTTTCAACTTCAAACTGCGCCATCTATAAAAACCATTAGGCACACATACATTTAGCGTACTCCCATCAGTAATATAAGTTGCAATAGCGTGTTTTATTTCTCAGGGGGAAAAAAAAAGAAAAAGGATCTGTCACTGTAACCCCAATAATCTGCTTTCTGCTCTCATTTTGCTCAGGTTTGGGAGTTCTTAGACTCAATTCTCTGACAAAAATCCCTTCCAAGGGGCTGTCACTGTGGGGCTTTGTGAATTTGTGAAACTTTCTCACGCTGTCAGTCTCCTCCTCTATTTAGCTTACTAAAATAAAAATACTCCTCCTATTTTCTCTTTGTAGCACTTCTCTCTTGCACAACCATCAGGCCACTCGGTCAATCTAGGTAATGAACTATCTTGTACTCAATGCAGGCTGCTCTGGAAAATCTTGCCAACTGAGGTTTATGTCTTTACTGGAGCATCATGGCGTCATCTGATGGGACAAAGTGTCAGGTTTAGAACAGAACAGCCTCTCATGGCTTAGAGTCACGAAGATGCAGAGGGTGCAGAGGGTGAGAATACGAGCTTGCAAGTGAGAGACAGAGCCGTACCAGTGGCTTAAGACTCTCCCTCTTTATCCTTCACTGGAGCTTTACAGGGAGTTCATGCGTTAAGTGGAAATGGTACAAATAAAAAAAATAACATCTGCTTCCTTACTTCGGGGTTCGGTTTATGTCATTTTTCTTCTTTCTTTCAAGCTGACCTTTCAAGTTCCCTCGCTTAGCTGAACACATTGCCCAAAAAAATTCCCCTAAGGAAAGGGAAAAAAGTGTGAATGAATCTTGCTGGTTTTGTTCAAAGGAGGCTCGGAATTTTTAAGGTCTGTCTTAATACAATAGCTTACACCAAAATCCAAATTTAAAGGACCAAAGTCCTTCAAATTTTAAAAGGTCCTGCAGAAGCTAGTACGAGGCTTTAGCCAAATAAAAAATAAAAAAAATCAGAACAGATGAGAATAAAGTGGGGAAATATGTATGTGGAGAGAGCTGCACTCCTGCCATCCTCACAGTTTATCAGTCCAAAATATTGCTTCGCATATTCCATTTAAATGCAAGTGTTGTGGAAAATCTCTTTTTTTGTTTTATCTTATGTATAATATAAATGTCTTCCGGTTCAAGAGAGAGAAAGAGGGTGCAGGTGATTTAAAAACCCCAAGGATGGAGATTAGATAAGCACACACACACACACACACACACACACACACACACACACACACACACACACACACACACACACACACACAAATAACAGATTAACACCTGATGCAGGGACAGTAGGGGAGGAGTGTGAGGAAGTGAGCAGTGAGAGCATACATAATTATACTTAAGTGAATTATGATTGCTTATTTGTCTTAATGATCATAATTTACGTTATTATCAACAACGATGAATACAAAAGCTTTGGCAATATACTGAGCCAGCAAAGCTCATTGAATGGAACGAAACTGAACTGAAATGAACGATGGGGTGAAGGAAAGGAAGGATGAAGGGACTCAGGGAAAGGTAATGATAGATAGTGGAGGGAGGAGTGATCCAGGCAGGAACAGTGTGGTAGAGGGAGGGGCAGAAAGATGGAGTGATGGTGGAAATGGCGGGGAGGGAGGAGAAAACAACATGTTGGCGCAAAGCAGAGGCGGAGAACAGAACATTCTCTTTGGTCAGAAATACCAGCACATAGAATGACGATAACAATGTGTGTGTCTTTATGCTACTTGTGTGTGTGTGTGTGTGTGTGTGTGTGTGTGTGTGTGTGTGTGTGTGTGTGTGTGTGTGTGTGTGTGTGTGTGAAAGAGAGAGAATGCCTGCTCAGTCCTGCCATCATGCACCAATCCCTTGCAATATGGGTAAGCATATCCCTCAAACATAAACCCAGCAGAATATGACTGTGTTTTACATTTCATGCTATTATGCTTGACTTGGGAAAATAGTAAGAATATGAATGAATGTGTTGAGCAAGCCACTTTATAGAACTTCAGTAAGTTTACATATAGTGGTACTAATAAAGTATTACTTGTTCCATGAAAAATATACTAAACTCGACTGGACTGGACTAGATATACACACATTTCTTCAAGGAAATAATCCTTTCATGTCGCTGTTTACCACCAAGCTAGCTATCTATTAACTCCTGTCACCCTCTATGTATCATACACTCCTGCTTTTATACTGTGTGAATCATACACAAGCACTAACATATGTTTTCTGACAGAGTGAGGATGATGTCGCTAAAGCAAATAACCAGCTGTTATATAAAATTTATACTGCATGCAATAATCATTTACAGGTTGGGGGAGGGAAAATAAAGACGGAATGACAGAGGGAAAAAGAAAGAAAAATTAGTAGTCATGGAGTGGGTGTGTTGAAGGTGAAAACCTGTCTGTTTGCATCATCGTTTCTGCAGCTCTGCTGCTCATGTGTTGAATGGAACAGGTGAAGAGACTTGATGCTATAAGACAAACATGCACATGCACCAAACTTTTCTGCGGTACTAAGTCCTGAACCCGGTTTTAATATGAACCCTTAAGCCAAACTCTAACTCTAAACCAGACAACATGTCTTAACATAACATGTCTGTAACATTACCTTGAACGCGGGTGGATATAAATACACACACTCAGGCACACACACACTTTTATCACAAGAGATGTGCAGTGTTGTGATGAAACTGCTTGGTTTTTCACAGTAATGGATAATAATTCACCCCCAAAAGCCATCCCTCTGTCCTCCAACCAGTTCCGAATTCTTTAATCTAAGGCTATGATCCCTTACCCTGCACTCACACTCACACACAGACACACACACATGCTCACAAACATGTCACTTGCAAGAAATGCGCAAGCTTGTCTGACAGACACATATTGTAACATTACCCCACCAGGGTTGAGATTTTCAGCTTTGGCAGTTCCAGAAGTAGGTTTACTCTGAAATCTGAAGGTTCAAAATCTTTTTTTATGCAAATATATTGTATATTGAATGGAATCATTTAGAATAACTGCAAAATCAGTAAAGACTGAAACAGGGGGCCCCCTCAAATTATCAACTGAATAAATTGGAGACCAAACTGGGGACTTGTAGACACACACACACACACACACACACACACACACACACACACACACACACACACACACACACACACACACACACACACACACTCTTTAGAGCAGAACTGAATGATTGCAAATATCTGCATCAACAAGTAGCTACAGCACAGTAAGGATCAATACATCAGGCCAAGTAATTAACCCATTCCATATCGTTGTTGTTTTTTTTCTTTTATTACAGTCTGTTTATATGTAGGATAATTTTATGTCAGCATTACACTTAATTTGTAAATGTGTTTGACAATGTATCCTATGACATCTCAATAAGTAACATCTTAGAAAAAATGACATATAATCTGAAAAAAGGTGGGTAATTCTGTATAAAAAATATATATATATATTTAAACATTGTTTTCACTTATTCACAAGGTCACAGGCCTCTGTCACCTATGTCAAAGAATATAGTTTTAAGGCAGATGACGTCTGAAAGCATCTGTACATATATTAGCTCAACAATTACAAAAAATGCATATTTTGAATTTTACAATGACGAGTGAGAAAGGAACAATTTCTTGAATGACAATGCACATCTGTAAACAAAGTTGAGTAAAATTTTGTTATGATAAATAGTGCAGCCTCCACTCCCTTGTATCCTTCAAATTTCCATGAAGATCATTGATGACTGAATATCAATTAGCTGAAAGTGGTTAGTGTGCATTATCTGAGTAATTACACTGGCTTAGCTTTCTTGTTAAAGTTACGTGTCTTGAACGAGCCCCACTTTGGTTATGTTTAATTCATGAGATGCCTTCACTGTGTCTGGATTAGACAGTAGCTGATGAATATGGAACGGGGCACTTTCTACACACACACACACACACACACACACACACACACACACACACACACACAACTGAAACCAAGCACTATTCAATAACACGAGGTATTAGAATCCTTCCCGACACTCACTGCCCCTTCGAGCAACTTTTCAAGACAGCATTTACCTGTTTTTTTCACTCGTGTCAAGTGGGTGCACTTGTGAAAAACTGTCATCATAGGAAATGAGCCAGTTTGCATTTCTGGCAGCAAAAACCAGGGAAGCTTCTAAATTTTTTGTGTGCTCTAGGCATAGACACCAATTGTGCACTCAGAAGGTCTAATTACCCATCATCAAAATCCGTCATTTGTAATTTTCTGCTTCTTTTCCCTCCATTTGCTTCCTTGTATCCCTGATGGCTATTATCTTTGCAATAGCTACTGACTTATAGTCTCATCGTAATGTTAGCTCAGCATAACATGTCTGCCTGCACGCTGTCTGCATAGGTCCCTGCTTGATGCCCTTACTCTTAGGCTATGTTCAGACAGACATTCACTTTTGCGTGAAAAACTGCAGCCGTTCTCATTCATTTGAATGGGAGAGGTGAGCTGAAGTAATTGGCACAAAACGATGCTGCCTCATGTGGCAAAAAGGTTCAATCTGGTTCAGCTTTTGCTGCAACATGATGGGACGTAGTAGAGCAAAGGCCCTACGTTGGCCAATCACATACATGCAAGCGTGCATTCCTGGTGGATTACTTTGCAACATCCGTTGCCACCGTGAAAACTTTGTAAAATCAATGATGAAGTTGTAAAATCCCGTCTGTGAGTAGTACAAGCCACTGTGCTACGTTTTGCCATCTAATAAGCTTTTAAACACATAAATCTGTTCCTACAACTGGACTTCCTGGATCATATTTCATTGTCTCACCAGTCCTACATGGTTCCCTCCCTGCACAGGGCTTTTTTCTGTGTGAATACAACCTTACGCAGGACAGCAACTGTCTACGCTGCAATTAACTAAAACAGGCACCCCCTTGTGGCCAAAAAGGTCACATACCTGCTACAGTTTGTTCATTTTCAGACTGCCCTTTGGCTTTATCTCTCAAATATTTCTAGCAATAACTCTTGAGCATGTCATTACAAATTCATATAGTTAATGCCATCACATTCATTTGAGCAACTTGCTTGCCTAATCCAAAGAAGTGTAATCACAGCTTTAGTGTCCAATAAGAGTGATCAGAAAATATCATAAAAACAATTTGGCTCAGTTGTGAAAACGTTGGTTATGTTTTAAACATGACAGCTAGACAGACAACATGACTGCTTCCTTGAGATTCAAGTCACAATGTGGGACAGTGTTTGACAAAGGATCTCTGCGAAGTGCAGCACACAAACACTCAAGCCCCAAAACTGTCTTGTAGTTTCAGTGCTAGTTGCTTGTGAGGTGGCTCCCGTGACAGTGTGAGTGGTTGCAGTCAGACAGAGGACAGAGGGAGACTCCCCATCCTGTCAACCATGCCAAGAACGTTTAAGAGAAGTTAAGATACTGAGGTGACCCTTCCTCCTCTTCTTGTTACATCAGGCTTGATTCCCTCCTTTTCTTTCTTCTGTCCCCCTTTTCAAGACCTTCTCTCCTTCACCCACAGAACTGCCTCAGAAAGGGGATGCTGTTTTTGATGTGAGGAGTCATTTAAAATCACATTCACCACTGAAGGGGGATGAAACTCTGGTCATATAAAGTGTACAACATGGCATGAGGCTTTTACAGCCATCTAAATCCCCTTCAGATGTACAGAAAAGAAGTGTCTGAGATAAATGTGTGTTTATGCTAATGGTGTTTGTATCCTCGCTATATTGGTGTGTCATCATAAACCTGGCTAGGACGGCACAGGTAGTACTTGGTGTCTTTTCACCTTCCTCTTTTTAATCAAACTGTGATGCAGATGGTAAGCTTCGGATGTGTGATCTGATCCTTCGACTCGAAACAGCCTCTACACAAAAGGGCTGGACAGACATTAGCCTCAACTAACCAACACTTTCTGCATAACAACTGACCCTGGCATAACAAACTGAACAGTAGTCAAACTGCCACCTGGACCGATTCTCATTTCCTTTCTTCCCATGTTCTTAACCGTGGAGAACTGCAGTCCTGCTCAGTGTCTCAAGCCTCATTATGGTTTACTAAACCTACAGTGACTGGAATCAAATTGGTCTCAGTCTTGAGTGTATGTGAATTTGAAAGCTCTGAAAAGCTCTAATTGGCTAACAAACCAGATATATTAAAATATGATCAAATCAACTTTTTCCAGTGGTTTTTCCATAGAAAACAAGCAATAGGACTGACTGCAAAAGTGCATTAAACCCGCATCAACTGATTTTTTTCGGGTTGAGTGCAAACTGACATACCGTTATAAAATTGTCATGGTGAATGATAGCATGTGTTAGCGTACATTTTAGCTAATAATTACCAATTTACAGGTCCAATGACTCCAAATGAATGAATGACCAATTATTTCGAGTCGTGTTTTTGGCCGCCTTACAAATGAAAAGCAAGTCCAATATTCACACTCCTTTTATCTCTGGTTTTGGTTTCCAACCCTCCTGAGGGAAGTATCTGGCTCTGTAGGTGCTAAATGCTTCACTAGGTTCACCAGCTGGTTGCTAACTTTGTCTGCCCGCCGTTTATCTGCTGGTCAGATAAGGATTTATCAGAGCTTTTTCACTGAACAGCTGCCTGCTGTGGCTAGAAACAAGCTTGAGGAGAGTGGTGAGGGTGAACCAGAACATTAAAGTTGAGAGAAGCTGAAAGAAGCTGAAAGAAGCTGTAAAGCTCTGCAAAATTGAAAGGAACTCCAGAGTCCAGTGATGATTCTATGTGTGGTCATCCCTTTCACATTCAAGTTATGTGATCCATTGTTAATATAAAAATATTGATTATAGCCGCTTTAATGACAAATTTGAGAACTGTATTTCATTCATTAAGTGAAAATCCCAAACACGTGAACAAAAACCACATTTAATCACGAAGACCAATGTAACACACCAATGGAAAACATGCCTAGTCATTAAACCAACAGCAGTTAGATCATTATTAATGTTATGAACTGCCTTTTATCTTGAGAGCCTGCCTTAATGCAGAGAAATGTAGCTGACAGTATTAGCATATCTCCAATTCTGCTTTGTTTTGCCTTCCTCTGGCATGATTTAACTTTTTATTAATGTTTGGATTACTGGGTCATAACAACCTCTCTGCTGGCTGCGCAGTGAGATACCACATTACAGTCGTGTTTATCCAAATCCAATCTTCTCATATTGCTTAATGCACAAAAATGCACACATACTGCCACAGCCAACACCGAGCATTCCCTCACTTCAGCACTCCCTGCACACATAACACACACCAAGCAGATACACACAGTGACACATCTGTAAACACACAATGACACCACAGATATAAGCCTAATCTGAAGCTATAGTTGTGTGGGTTTTGAACTGTGTCCGCGATTATATTCCGTGCCATGATTACTGTTCAATATGGAGCTGATGCCTGTAGGCTGCATGTGACACACTCATCAGTACATCAGAGGGGCATCTTATCCGGTGACAACACCAACAGTGCAGCATCAGTAGGGTATCACAGCCGTTAAGTGGATGATAAAACTCAGTTTTGCAGCACTTGTTAGTACAGTGATTTATCTAGTGTACTGCTTTAGCTGCAGGGGTAAATGAAGAAGTTATGCATATTTCTCTAACTAGGCCAGAGGGGAGGTGGGGAGTGAACGGTTGTGTGGTGTGATGTGATGGAGGCGCACGTGGGGGGGGGGGTTATTGTCAAGACATGCAGAGTTCCCACTTTGCTTTTTGAGCTGAGGCTGAGTATCTGAAAGGGAGAGTGGGGAAAAAGAGAAAAACAAAGGATGAGGGTAGAGAAACAAAGCAAGAGATGAAAAAAATAAGCCACTGTGGAAGAACAGGGCAGACTTAAAAGCCCTCACTGACAGTCAGAGTAAGAACATCAATATTCACCCACAGTATAAAGCTGAACTGCAGGGTTGATTTGAGGTCCCTGTCTCTCTCTGTCGGTGATACTGCAGAACTGGGAGGAAGACTTCTTCCTCTCTCTTCCTCTTTCATGTGTTCAGCTCTGTGGAATCCACAGATAACAGGCATACATAATACACGCAAACACACTCACGCCAAGACACACAAACAAACACACACACATGCTGCGGTCTCGTTTAAACATGGCAGTGCACTCAGAGGTGAGTGTGTGAAAGTGTTAAGAATGTTTTCAGGTTAGTCTGCAGTTCAAACGCTCAAGCA
Organism: Xiphias gladius; assembly: GCF_016859285.1. Classification (NCBI taxonomy): domain Eukaryota; kingdom Metazoa; phylum Chordata; class Actinopteri; order Istiophoriformes; family Xiphiidae; genus Xiphias; species Xiphias gladius. The sequence goes on from NC_053402.1 coordinate 10,426,182, forward strand.
GAAGAGAAGAAGAAGAAGAGGCGGAGGAGGAAGAGGGGATGGAGGGGAGTGGGGGGATTCTGTTGCTATGCAACCAGACTGTGCTGTTTGAGAGCATAACCATCCACTCGGCAATGAGTTAATGCATGCGTGCACACACACACACACACACACACATGCATGCACCCACGCACAGAAACTGTGGGAATCTGCACAGACAGACACAAACACTCCCATGGCTGATTCCCTCCAGATGCATTAAAATGTTTGACATGTGTATCATCACATTATGTCAGAATCTTTCTCTCTTTCTAATCCATGTGCATCTTCATGCATTCAGTGGCTGGTGTGCTGATTGGTTATCAGAGATCCAGTGTCTTCTGACAATGGTAAGAATAATGCCCCTTTCCTCTGTGTGATAGAATCTCCCTCCAGGGGATAACAGTTTGTGCAGAAAAATGACCTAAAGCATATTGTAAATTCCGCAAGTGTGTCATTCTGCTCTCAAGTGACCTGCCAGAACAAATCATACAAATGCATGAATAGCTCTTATTATTCATTTCTATATTAGCTTCATGTCCCATGGTGTTATCTTCCAGGCATAACCATACCTTGCATTTGCATGTTTTAAAGAGTTTCTTATGTCGGCCCACTGTGTGCTGTATATGAGCATAACACAGATGCTATCATTGCTACCAGCTCGTTTCTCTCTGTTTTACCATCATGAAGTTAATCCTTAATATGGTAATATGAAATGATCAATCAAAGATAATTTAAAAAATTAATTATGTTACCAAAACCCAACACCCACAAAATAAAAGCAATATTAAGCTACATATCAATGTGTGTTTGGTATGTTTTTTTGTGGTCAGTTCTGTTCCCACATCCTGTCCTGTGAGTTTTTATACTCAGAGTCACATAAAATCTGATACTGACATGAATAAAACTACTTCTCTTTAAAACTTTTGTAAATACGTCACATAGTGTAGGTCCATCTCAGGGTTCAAAAAGATTAAGCAGCATGATATTTTCATACAGCGACGTCCATATGTTGTGTAATGTGTGAGCATAACATGACATTTTTTTTACTAATACTTTGTCACCACTTCTACCAAGGTAAGTATACTGAGTCTAACAAAGGAGGATACTGATTAAAAAAAAAATACAAAATCACATTAACATGCAAATTAACACCCAAAAACTGTATAAGTTCAATAACAACTGTTACTATGAGCAAAAATTGCCTCAGTGTGTTATGAAAAATTTTTTCTTTAAAAAATGTCATAAGAAAAGATATTCAAAAACATAAGAATAATGAATAGCAGACATCTAAAACAATATTATTGGACTTGTTAATTGTGGCAAGTAGTGCAGGTCCTTGAAAACGTTATATCAATATATCAAATGCAATGGCGTTTTAAAACACTTAAAATAAGGTTCTGAACTGAGGTATGTTTTCCATTGTTAGTAATAATAAAAACTGACTTACAGTACAGCGGAGGGATGAACAAACAAACAGTCCTATTCGACACTGTAGGCCATTTAATTTAATGACTAAGGCACAAGGCATTAGGCTAACCATGAAAGGAAGGACTTAGCTATAAAAACACCACATCAAAGTGTATAAAAATCCGGATATTTTGTTTATTCTCATAACTCCAGAAGATCTTGTTTGATTATTTGGGCTGCTCGGAATGAGTCACGTGGTGAGACGTTGGAAGTCAGATATCTGAAAGTCTAATATTTTTCCTTCTTCTTCTTAGCACAGCAACATTATGAACAAAGAGTCATAAATGCTGTATATGTATGGAATTATCTTTTGTAAACCCTGTCCTTCACATGCGCCCTCAGAAATGCTCAAAGTGTGTAAAGGGGGTATTTGTATGCAATAACAATGTAGGGACAGCAGATAAGTAGGTTGTAACTTCCATTTCATCTCTAACTTGCTGAGCAGCACAGTCTGATGCCACTATCATGTGGAGCATTATTTTTCCACTGTAGGATCTGGCAGTGTACCGCCTCACAAGCACTTTTTCTTGCTGCGTGCATCTGGTGATTATGAGCAGGTCAGATTTTTCCCTTCTGTCCCATCCTTCTATGTTCATTAAATATGTCATATTCCCCAGTCCATCTCTTTCCCTCTGGTCCTTGGCCTGTACTTCCAACCTCCCCCCCTTCACCCACCAACACCACCACCCTCCACCACTCCTCTACTGCTGGTCTTCAAAGCAGCAGGCAGAAGTCTACAACAGCTCTGCAGCTCTTGAAATATAGATTTTATTGCCTGTGGGACCCTGCTTGCCGCTCTAACACCAAAACACACACAGTGATACAGATGTATGTGTTGCTGTGAATATGGGTTCACTCCACACACACACACACACACACACACTCACACTCTGTTTCATCTATCTCAGTTTCACACAATGTTACATACACACAGACACCTAACATTTTTCATTCTTCCATATGTCCTTTCGCAATAAAGTTTGTAATCTTGCTCTAGTTCAATGTTATGAGCTCAGTAAGGAATAAACTGCAACCTTTACTAATAGCTCTTCTCTATATGGTCTCTTACACTATCACTAGAGTTTGCGATGACAACAATGTTTTCTCTTTCTATATGCCACATACACAAGATTATGAGTCTACAACCATGCTAGCAGCTCTGTGAGGCTGTATTTAAGCACAGCATTGCTTTGAGCTAAATGCTAACAATGACATGCTAACATGCTCACAATGACAATGCTAACATACTGATGTTAGGCAGTATAGTGTTTACCATGTTCACTCTCTTAGTTTAACGTGTCGGCATTCTGACATTTAAACAGCTGTGGTTCATCGGAATGTCATTAACTTTGCAGGTATTTGGTCATTAGCCAATGTTAGACATCAAAACTTTGACCTAGTGATCACCAAAGTTGGTAGGCTTTATTATTTCTGAAGACCATAAACTCCATGGCCATCCATCCAATATTTGTTGAGATAATTCAATCTGGACCAATGTGCTGGATGGACCGACACACCAACACGGCTATCCCCAGAGCTAGGGAGGCTAAAAACATCTTAAGAGTGATACAAATTTACAACTTATCTTTTCTTAACATTTATAGTCCACTCACAGCAAAAAAGCCAAATAGGTCAAAGTTAATATGTCTCGATTTGTCAACAAACTAAGAAAATTGACCTTTTTGCTAATTAGTGGAGGACATGAGTCCCTGCTTAAGGAGTAAACACAAAAATACATCAATACACAGCACAAATTCAAACAAAGTCAGTGAATGACAGCAGGTTGAGAAAGCTGGTTGCAACTTCTCTTGAAGCAGTGGGAATAGTGGTTTTCAAAAAGAGGAAGGAAGGAGGAAGGCTCCATTTTTCTTCTGATTAGCCAAACATGATTTGGAAATTCTCAGATTTTTAAATCACAGAGGGACGCAGAGAATGGTTTGCAGCAGAAATGATTTGGAGAATAATCTTATACCAAAATATTACACTTTTCTTTTTGGGAGGGGAGTTTATTCAAGTTCTTCACCTAAATTTTAGTCTGGAACATCTACTTACGTACACACTAAAAACTTCACTGTGCCAACCCTCAAGAATTCTTCCCTCTCTTCACTACATTACTTTTACTTCTTTCTACATCTGTTTGTCTTTTCCTGCCCCCCTCCTCTGACTTGTTCCTGTTACAACCGAATCCATTTGACCCGGGTTACGGTAAATTCGAGCTAGATCCAGAAAACATCTTGAGCACTTCTCAGTCCATCGGTTCATAATGGAACAGATAATCTTACCACAGAGATGCTTTTTGGGAAAATGGGCCAGTATAACTCCACTGTAATTGCGCTGTATTGGAAGCAGCTCTCGTGGGAGGGCTCTCCATCACTCTCTGTCTCGCTCATTTTCAGCCACTCGCTGTTTCTCTCCAGTCTTCCTCGTTCACTCACTCGTTCAAGCTCTTTCATTTCCCATCATTCCTTCTTTCATTATTGATTAGTTCAAAAACCTCTCAAATCCCAAAGAGTTGCCCTGCCCAAGCTGAGTGTGTGCGTGTGTGTGTGTGTGTGTGTGTGTGTGTGTGTGTGTGCATTTGTGTATGAGTGTTCGCTCCAGCCAAGTGGGACTTCGGGACCCACTTTGCTACATTGACATCAACGGTTGCTGTGCATGTTCATAACTATGGTGACCCTGTGGTCTGGGCGACGGCCATTATGTTGTCACGGAAGCACTCAGGCTAATGGAGGAGCCATATTAATGATGATGCTCTGTCCCACCACCCTTTTTCTCTCTTTTCTCCCCTCACACGCATACAGATATGCATATATGACTAATGGGCTTCCATAATAAATGGCTTCTTCAATCAGACACCAGCCATAAATCGATGACACTTTTACTTGAACTCTTTTTTAACCCGTGTACCGACGCACACTCAGACACAGAGTTGTGTCAGATGGAGACACAGCAGGTGTGTTTACCCGAGTCATTTCATCTACTGATTAAAGTTTTATTGAGGCCAGTTATTCTCTGTAAGCAAAAAGATGCAGACATCCGCCAGCTTAATAGACATGATCTGTGACAAACACACACACACACACACACAAGGGCAAACATACTATACACAGAGCAGATGTAAGTCATTATCCCTCATATCATGATTTTCTCTGTCAGGGAAACACTTGTAGAGATGCATTCTATAAACCACTGACAGTAAATAGCAACTGTGTTTGTATATTTTGGTGTCAGCATGTGCGTGTGTGTGTGTATGGTCACATATTTGTGTTTGTATTTCTGTATGTAGGTGCCAGTTTTTGACCAGCAACTACTGTATGTGTGTGTGTGTACATGCCTGGGTTTCAGTATGTGTGCTTTCATGTGTGTGTGCGCGCGTGTGTGCGTGTGCGTTTTCTTGGAAAGCACTGGTCAGCTGGTCCTGGTAATGGATAATGGAAGTCAGTCATGTCAGTGAAAGGAAATATTACTGAGAGGTGGATGGAAGGATAATGGATGGATTGGGGGGGGTTAATGAGCTAGTCAGCATGTAGTGTGTGTGTGTGTGTGTGTGTGTGTGTGTGTGTGTGTGTGTGTGTGTGTGTGTGTTTAACCCAGGTACATTTTTTTTTTCAGCATATACAGACAGGTAACAAAGTAAAGGAAAAATCTGAATAAATGACTGGAGAAACCTAACGAGTGCCGATTCTTCCACTTATGCGCACTGCATGGTACAATTAAGTAGTTAACATCTGATCATGTTCTGTGGCCTGCATAAAAACTCAGGCCCAGTTGATTCTGGTTTTGTATCAAAAAGAAAAAGAAAAGAAAAAATCTAAGCGACTTTGAAAGGATTATTGATTAGGGCAGGGGTGGCAAGGAGCTTCAGTAACAAAGACTGCTCAACTGACTTGTGTTTCAATAGGAACAGTGACTAAAGTGACACAGCGCACATTTGATGACCATGTGTGATGCTTGTGCATTAGTGCGATATGTAAGGAAAAACAGAAGAGCAACTCTTCCTCAGGTGACTGAGAATGTCAGTGCAGAATGTGATCAGACTGTGTCATCAAGAACTGTCCGTCAACAGTTACATAGAGAAGGATATTATAGTAGGGTTGCAGTTCATAAACCCCTCATTGCAAGATGAATGCACATTTGAGAGTTCAGTGGTGCACAAACCATAGGCACGGGTTTACAGAAATGTGGAAAAAAGTTGTATGGTCAGATGGGTCATCCTTCACCATATTCTCAACAGTGGGCGAGTGCATGTGTGTGTTGTACAAAAAGAGAACGGTATGGGCCTGAACGCTCAACCTCTACAGTGAGGGAATCTGGGGGCTCTGTTATGCAGTGGGGGGCATTTTGCTGGCATGGTTTGGGTCCACTTGTCCCTTTAAAAGGGAAGGGTCATTGGAAATCACTACAAAGTTGTTCTATGGATGGATAGATGGATGGAGAATACACAGCACATTGCCTGAATTAACTGTAAATACACCATCAAAAAGTGTTTAAAAGGTTTCATAAACTTTAAAATATATAACATACAATTGGTATTTTCCCTGTGATAGACTGTTCAGTGTGTACATAGACCCAAACAGGTGAGGTAGATATTGGAAGTATAGCTTGACAACTGACCAGATTTCAGCAAAGAATGTCAACATTTTCAGTACTTGTTGTTATCAATTGTTTTCCAGAAGAAACTAATGGCACATCCGTACTATCAGATGGATATTTGAGAAGGGAAAAATTGTCATGTTTATGAATTGCTAGCATTCACGTCATCTGATAATTCAAGACAGTTGTATGATTGAAGGGTTGGATGGTGAGAGTTAAAAATAAGTGCAATGACATTATAGAAAATATATCCATTAAAGTTGGGTTTAATTACCTTAAATGATGGTCTTTGACTTCCACTCAGGCACCTCTGTGTCATTAAATGTCAAAGTCGGACATACTGGAGCTTTAGAAAAATAGATGTTTCCCAGATGTAATTATGTCTTTGATTGATAATTATGACTGTAAAAAAAAATCAATGGTTACTGGTTATTATCTTAGCCCAATATGACATGAAGATGGTGTAAACCAACAGTAGAAACGTATACCTCACATAAGAACACATTAGAACAAACCAGCACGAAAACCCTGTCTTAAACTGAGAGCCAAGCAATACGCTGCCTTTCGCTGAGTCTCCTCAATTATCACATAAGGATTTCTCCAGACCTCTGTCATATGAGAAAAAAATGTTTCAAACCCCTGACTGTGAAACTGCAGCAGCACTTAACTGCTAACTAATGAGACCACAAATGTCTCTAACCCGCCTCCATCCACAACTACTCCCCCTAGGCTGTTACTGTGAGTAAGAATGGGGCCTTAAACAGCTTGCCTGGTTAAATGAAGGTTAAAACTCCTACAAGCCCCAGAGTGGAGTGGAGGTACAGGGGAATGGAGAAATTACGTAACAAAGGCACTTTAGGCTCTATCATTCCCCATTAAGTCTCAATGATGTTTGGATCAGATGACTGGGGAAGAACCTGAAGTCATCTGAAACCACTCTTGTATTAGTTTAGCAGTGTATCTGGGAAGGATTATTGTCTCGGAGTATAGGACCATCAGGAGCTCGTCTGTGTTTACACTGTGTGATGCACCTGCTACTGTAAAATGTCCTGGTATTCATTGGCTGTTCCAACTGTCCAGAGCAATAATCTAAACAAATGATTTCCCCAGGATGGCACCTAAACAGCTATAGATCTTGTCTAACAGCTGGGAACACACAGCTGAAGACATTCTTTGGCTTCCTCCACTTGTCCAGATATAGGAAAAAGGTAGAAGATGAACAGTCAGGCCACTTATCCCAACCATCCATTTTCTAAACCTGCTTATGTTCAGGGTCATGGGGGCAGGGGAGCCCTTAAACTAGGTCTTATCTCAGTATGACTTAGAAACTAAAGGTTTCACAACAACAGCCCTATCATACATACCATTAAAACTTGCATCTGAGGATAGGCAGAGGCTCTTTTGACCCTGACATTTGTTGACTAATGACATCGAACCTCATGCGATTCCTTTTAATCTAGAGAATAATTTAATACCAGGCTGAAAAACGCTACCTTCTCTGAAGTACACTTCTACATCATTACAGAAGTTAAACCCCAGGAGGCCACAAAAGCAAGATTTTCAGCTGGTGGTAAGTTGCTCTTGAATTACTTTCAGGTTACTATTATTGTTTATCTTTCATCTGGTGTATTCTTCATCATGGGTACTCTGCCAGGTGTACCTCTGTTCAACCAGCAAATTCAGCTGTGTTTCAGAAATGCCAGGTGTTGGAACAGATGTTAGAGATTAGCAGGTGGAAATGTATAAGTGGATCAAGGCACTTCTCTGGCCTGCTCGCCCTCTGACTTCAAATAATGAACCGAAATTTTTGTGTGTGTTCCTTTACAAAACTGTTATGGTCTGATGAGCTGCTGATACAACGGAATATCTTTATACACATGAAACAATGCCCAAGTGTATATAAGGATACTGCCATGTTTTAATATTCCACTGGACACACTGTATCAGAATTATAAATGATAACTAATCTATAGGGGATTGTGACTGTGTGACACTTACTCTCGCTACCCTGACCCCTCATTGTATACCTGCTGTATGTTTCATATTGCAGACGTTTAGCTGATTCTCTCATACTGAGCGGATTTCACTGAACACAACAGATCTACAAATAAGTTTAATTTCTAGATAGTTCACATTAAGGGAAACAATAAAATGCCAAAGGAGACTGAAAACCTAATTTGAAAGTTGATGTAGAAAATAACCCTGGAATGAACAAGTACCAGTAATGGTTAAACAAATAAAAGCCAGGGAGATTTAATTGTGTACATTAAACAAATGTGACGCACAGAAACTGCTTCCATCTGATAGGCTGGGATACATAAAATGCTCTCCCCTGGTAGCTTCTTTTCTTTTTTTTGCCCCCAACCAGAGCCAACAGTGTCATGACTTAGTACTTCACCACTGGGGAGCTCAGTAGACCCGGCTGACCTTAAAGACTCACTCCAGTTATGAATATCTAAATAACCTCCCCTCTGAGTTCTTCAAATCCATCTCTCCTTTCCCTTTTCGTCCTCATCAGCTTCTGGATTTTCCCCTCTCCCCCATCGCTCACTCCTTAACGGTCCCTTAAAACAGCTGTCTCTTTCAAGCGACAGCTCCCTAATTTTTTGTCCCCGTAACTTTCCCCTTGTACCACTTTGGTCCCTCTCCCCTCCTCTCGCACTGCTCAGATTACAGAGCCGGGTGGTAGCCTGCAGGCAGAACAGGCTCTCAGAGAAGGAAAGACGAGGTTGATGCCGCCTGGATATTTAGCTGCATCTTTCACCAGTAATGTAGTCACTGAGCCCTTGACAGTGGATTTTACACTTCCCTAAATGCATATTCAGTTTTTGTGGGAGAGCAGGGCAGATTTGTGGTTAGAAAATTGGTTTTATCGACTCATAAAGATTTGCTGATTACAGATAGGTTTTCCATTTGTAATCAAGGATGCACATGCAGCAAAGGGGCAGAAAACACATTGCCACAATGTCATGATAGCTTATGTACATATTTTCAGTATCCTCTTTAAAAATCAGTAAAAATTGAAAATACAAGAATTTGTATGGGCACTCATCCTTCTATTTTTTTCTAAAACTTTTTCCCCCCCTTACGCCTGACTCTAATAAACATCTGCAGACTCTGGCAAGCTAAGATGACACATATTCCAGTGAGAAATGGCAGCCAGTAGCAGTGATAACACAAACTATACAAAGGTAGCTCTACAGGTCGGGAGAAATAAACCCCCGTAAAACCGGAATGTGTTGTTTTTAAACTTCAGTTTTTGTATGCATTAAATAAACGAGATATAACATGTAAATTAGTGAAGTTTAGAAGTGCTAGTACGCAGATTTTGCTATCCTCTAACAGAACCGGGCTAGCTGTTTCCCCTGTTTTTGTCTGTATACTAAGCTAAACTAGCTGTCTGCTGGCGGTAGCTTCGTATTTAGCAAACAGATATGAAATTGGTAAAAAAAATTGTTGATTTGAGCTTGAATGAAGTGTATTCTTTACTGGAAAACCTGTTCTAATTTTGACAACAGCTGAATAGAAGCCTTTGGCCTAAACAGCCCAGTCTGATTCTGGACAGATGGGCCTTTGGGAGCCAAGAGGACTCTGAGTCTGAGGCAGATAAACATTTGGGCTGAGTTGGGGGGGGGGGGGGTAGTTTAAAAATATGATGAGGAGTTTTGGTGCCTCTCCCAATAAAAGATTCAAACTGGGCCAAAGATGGACCCCACACACACACACACACACACACACACACACACACACACACACACACACACACACACACACACACACACACACACACACACACACACCTATGTGCATACATAAACACACACAAACTTGTGCACACGCACACTAAAATGTAGAATTCAGCCACTGTAGAAAGCAGTCCAGGTTAGGCAGACGAGAAGATGACTAAGATAAGAACCTTCTGCAGACAGTTTAGCCAGAAACAGAGACAGAGAGGCTCCACTGAGGAGGAGACAGCCAGAGGAATAGCTCATTAAATTGAGCACGAATGGCCGCAGCAGACAGTTCGGGAGGTTTTTGTTAGACAGGCCGAATGTATCAACTGTTGTAGGTAGATCTCTTTATAAAGCCCCTGCGAATGCCTGGCATGGAATTAATGGGCAACCTTTATAAAAGGAACAAGATCTGCCTTATTAGTCAGTTAGGTAGGTAGGTAGGTATTTTAGATTAGTTGGATTAGGGCTGCACTTCAGATGCAAGAAAAAACAAACGCCAGCATGTTGGTATCAGTTGTACTGAAATGTTCAGAAAATATTTCTGCTAATCCTTTCAAACCCCACATAAAGTATCTCCTCCCTCTTTCTTTCCCTCATTCATTCTAGCTTTGCAACTAACTTAGTAATTACTTTTTACTATCAATTAATTAGTCCATTATTTTTTCAATTTATTTTTTTTCTATATAAAATGTCAGTAAATTGAGAAATATGCTCAAGGTGATCAGCAGTCCAAAACCAAAATGAAATATCTATTCTTCCTTTCCTTCCCAGTTTCATTTGTATTTTCTCCTCCTATGCATCTTGCTTGGACAGCACATCGTGCCTCGGCCTTCTCTTAGGGGCAAAGTTGGTGAACCAGTGGTCATGGACCATTAGTCAGTAACAGTTTGAGACATCAACCTCCATCAGTGCCTCTTACTGCACTAAGTCTGCTCTGTGTGAGCTTGTGTGTGCAACCATTTGAAAATTAGATAAATGTGATTCACTGAATTATGCATGTCAGATTAAATATTTTGTGACAGCTTGTTACTGAGCAGAGACAGTCTGTATAGTATTTGTGTGTTTCTCAGTGTACCTCTCTTCAGTTTTTATCTGTTTTCCACCCCTGTTCTGGATGAATCACACTCACCCAGTAGGTACCTGTGAAGGGCACCTCAGTGAGACATTTACTCCAAGATGCTGGAGCGTCCAGGAACGAAATCACTCTGTGTGCTCTGTGACATAAAAAAAATCTCCATAAACAATACATATAAAAAAATACGTAGTGTCACTTTCAATCATTTAGGGACCTGTGAAGGGCACTACGTGTTGTGTGTTCCCATGTTCAGTGATATTACAAATAGTCCCGTTATGTGTTAATGCCTCCCATAATTGTCTCCAGGCCAATTTTTGGTGAAAAACATGTAAAGTGTAAATAGAGGCCTAATTGGTGGGCTTATATTTTGAAATGCACACTTGGAGGGTGTGGAAACTGAAGAAAATCACAGCTTTTACAATTATACAAGTTTTGAGGTTAAAAAAAAAAAAAAAAAGTCCGGGGAAAATGAGATCCCATAAGGGTTAGATGATGCTTTTGGACTGGCCACTCCACAATGACTTTAAATGGACAGCCAGTCATGAGGCTGTCTGACTCTAAATCAGGTATTTGGCAGGAAGAAGAAGGACTAGAGAGATGAAGCAGGAACAAAAGAGGGTCAGAGAGATGAGAGGGTTAGAAGAAAGAGGGACAGGAGGGCAGAGAGAGGAGGGGGGCAGAGGGACAGAGCCATGACAGGTGAATAAAAAAAGGTGACTGAAGAAGAGGCAGGAATGTTTAGATGAAGAGAAAGAGACACGGGGACAGTTATGGGGAGGGGGAAGAAGAGAAAATAGGCAGGACATTTGGGAGAAAGAGGAGGGAGATGCTGGCAAAAGGAGAAACAGCATTAGGGAGATGATGGAAGATGAAAACAGGACAGAGTGATTGCAGGAGGTGGAGAAAAACACAAGAGACATAGATTTGGCAGGTGGAGAGGAAGGAGGGCCAGTGAAGTGGTGGGATGAAGAGAAGGAGGATAAGGGGGATGTTGGGAAGGAGATGAAAAGTCATAGGGTGTTAGTGGGGGGCCAAGAGGTAGGCAGACAGAAAAGTACGGATCGGAGATGGAGAAGAAGAGGTACAGAAGTCAGGAGAGGGGGAGGAGGGAGGAAAGAGTCAAAAGGAGGATATTATGAGATGGAGGAGGGAGTAGGTAATCAGTGTGAGGAGGGGAGGGGGAAGGGACATAAGGTCGCATAAGGCTACAATGTCATCTTATTGGTATTTACTTGAATGTCTCTGTGACTTTACGGATGGCTGATGTCTGTCAGCTGACCTTGTAATGGTGGCCTGCTTACTTACTCTAAATTATTGCCTCCTTGACCTCATTAAGGGAAGGGGGGGGTGGGGGGATCGGGGGTTATGATGGGAGAGACAGGACAAAAACAACATGAGCTTTGAGGAGGGCAGATAAACAGAGCAGTGAAGGATGGCGGATAAAAAGAAAGCTGCTGTTTGGGCAGTAATAAAGGTCAGAGACTCGGGGGGCCCGCTGCTGTCTGACAGCACAATACAAACCAGCCTATCAGAAAGACAGAAAGAAAGAGAGGTGGAGGGAGTTGGCAGACAGAAAGACAGAAAGAGGGGGAAATTATCGGTGTGTGTGGGAGGGCTGATAGAAACAGTTCATTTTCCACTCTAAAACTAAACCATACTTTAGCTAATTATCTGAACAAAGGCAGCTAATGGATATGTGGCCTAAAAATTACCCTAAAGTATACGCTATTTTGAGTGCAAAGTCCTTTATAATAGGCCACGCTCCTCACAACATTATAGTGTTGTGGGATACACCATATGTAGCCTACTGTAAGTATTGTTTGCTAGCATGTCATTCAGACACGTGTAAATGCTGTCAAAACAATTTAACTGTAAATGATAGTTTCTGTAAATGTGAAGGTCTAAGAGCTGAGTCAAAGCGTCCTCGGCAATGCCAGATTACAGATAACTCAGGTGGATGAATATTAAATACTTTTTTTAAATTTAATTTCTGCTCAAATGCAAGAATATTGGGAGATAATTCACCCTCTGTGAGAACATGTTCGTTTTATCCTCAGTGGGACACAGCACTGGAGTAAACTTCCGGAAAATTTATATTTTGTTTGTGTTTAAAGGAAAATTTTAATTTCACTTTAAAAACTGAGCGGCCGTTCTGGGAATCAATTAAATTCATATCTTTAACTGCTATGCTGTGTTTATCGCAGTTGCAAATATTACTTGCAAATAGATGTAGGCAGACCTATTTTGTTGGTTTGACTTCGCAGCTGCTGGTAAAGTAAAGTCAATGACATGCAAGCTATATTTTTCAGTTTGCTAATTGTTGACACACAATTAGCATTTAAGTGCCTAGGAAAACTCGGAAGGATATTTCGCAGTCTCCCTCTCCACATCAGTGACAAAAAAGATCAAAAACTGCTCAACTCAGTCTCCACTTACTACGTTTCTGACGCTTGCGCCACATCTCGCGGCCTTCTCGGTTGCCATGCAGTTTGCTTAATGAAAACGCGGTATTTTTTTGATTAAAGGAACTCCTGTAACAACATTGTACAAGGTGTAGAAGTTAGTTTCCAGCGCAGGTGAGGGCATCTTTTGAGTCGGGTGAACCCGCAGCGCGTGTATGCGGGGTCGAAACACTGCCGCCATCTTGTGGACATTATTGCTATTTGAGCAACTCTTGGGCGCCTCCGTTCAGTTTGGACCTAGCGGGTAGCCGTGAGGAGGAGCAAGCGTCGCCATAGCAACGGACGGGGCTTGGATCAATGATTAGCAGCAGGATTCTTCTAAACCGAGATGAATTAGTCGTGAAACAAAGACTAATTTTTCGTTTACGAACCGAAGCTGTTATGGCCACAAGCAACCCGTCAGTGTTTCTTCTAACGGTGAACGGTCAAATTGAGGGAGCGAATGTGAGTATTTTTCCGTAGTTAGCCTAGCCTAGCAGCTAATTTCAATTAGCATTAGCGATATCGTAGCATGGTTTGTTTTTTTTAATGTTAATTTGTGTTGCGTTACACACAGGTAGGAAGTTGACGTCTTGTTGTGTGGTGTTGTATTTCAGTTTCCAGAGTATGACAACTTGTACTGCAAATACTGTTTTGTCTACGGACACGACTGGGCTCCCACCTCGGTGAGTAGCTGGCGAAAAGACATGAAGAATGTTTCTTTTACACCTGTGTCATGTTATTGATACACTAAACTTCAAGCTCAAAACGTTTTAAAGTTATGTAAGTAAATTGTGCAACTATACTCGATATACTGTCTAAATTCGGTTACCTGAAACTCAAGCAGCGCGAACGTGTTTGCATTTAGAAGCTCTTCTATAAAGGAAGTCTTAAAATAATCCCCAGATTATGTAGCCACAAAATGCATACTTTTCATGCAGTTGTATATTTTAGTGCTGAAAGTGGATCAGGCAATTATTTGCCAAAAAATTGGTAATAAAATCATTGCTTAAGTCAGCAAATGTTCAACATTTGAACAGTTGCTATTTTAATCTTTTTTATCTCACTGTAAAACTTAATATATTAGTGTTTTGGTCTTTTCACTGTGTTCTGGGTATTTGTGATCGGCATCATTCACTAACTTCTGACATTTAATTGACTGAACAACAAATCCATTCATCAAAAATAATCAGCAGCTCAATCGCTAATTAATATAACTGATGGTTGCAGACAGTCTTTGTATATGTATATGCCAGTATCCCTCTAAAATACACTATATGGTTATTATAAGTTACTCATTAATGTTAAGTTTACAAAGCTTTTGTCTGAGTGCATTAAATCTCATCGTGACCAATTTCATCAGGGACTGAGGTGTTAACTTTTGTTAACAAGGTGGTCATCCTTATAAAAATTAATATACAATTAATATATTATTATATATATATATATTTTATATTAATATATGATATATAATATATCAATTAGGCGTTTACCAGGGTATCGATAGGATTTTATTATAAAATTGCAGAGAATGTTTTTAAGGTGCAATAACAGCGCTGCAGTAAAATATCATGGTGCAGTGCTATTTTTCTGTCGAAAAATACTTCTGTCATAGTGTCAAGATAATATAGAAATTTTCACACGCATCCAGCTTTTACAAAACACAGCATAGAAGAGTTAAGCTCATGTCTGGTTATCATCTTACTTGAAAGTCTTTGTGTCTGTCTGTTTCTTTCCAGGGGCTGGAGGAAGGTATCACTCAAATAACCTGTAAAGGAAGTCAGTCTTCCCACAGATTAATATGGAACTTCCCACTTGAAACAACATTTAAGAGCACAAACCCATCTGGATGTAAGCATTACTCACACACATACAGACCACACATAGTTGGTTGGGAGCTGTTGGCGTCATTTATCCATGGACTGATAAATGTCACTGAGTTCCAGTAAGCAAATTCGGGGCCCTGTAGCAGTAATATTCTGTAAAAAAGTATGACTAATACTGAGTATGTAATTAGGATTTCCCTTTCATTTTACAGGGCCTCAGCTTGTGGTAAGTGTGTATGGTCCAGATGTGTTTGGCAATGACGTCGTCCGGGGCTACGGAGCAACACACATCCCCTTCACACCTGGACAGTCAGTATTACTTCCATAAACTTCCTCTTTTTAATTTTTTTTAATAATGCTTTCCTAAGTCATCAATTCTAGTAATACTAGTTCTTGCGTTTTAGGTAACTAGTTAGCAAAAATTCACATCCCTGCCAAAAGCATATGCGTTTCCCTCACAGGAGCTAAGCTTAACCATAGTAAGGTATGGTTCGGTTTCGTTTGATTTGATTTGATTTGATTGAATTGTTCTTGTTTACTTTGTTTTTTTTTTTATTTCCCAGACATACACGAACCATCCCCATGTTTGTTCCTGAGCCCACATGGAGAGTTCAGAAATTCACAAGGTGAGATGTGTGAACAGTTGTGTTTAGTTTTCTCTCTTCCTCTCTCTCTCAGCAGCTGTGGTGCTGTGGCTGATGCATTGTGCGTGCTGGGTGAAGCAGCCGATCTGAGTACTATCAAATATTTACTGCTCCTCTATGTGTGTATGTGAATCCCACTGAGGATAAAGTCTTGGGCCTCTGTCATGCGAAATGCTCCACATCAGTGTGTATTGTTTCCCACGCTGCTGGTATCAGTGCATGGAAAGGCCTGCACAAAGGTATTCACCGTTCCTCCCAACAATACAGTAGGCTAGTACAGATGCACGGGTGCACATCTAGACCTTTGGATTTAAAATTTAAACAGCAACATTAGTAGCAGGTTACTCTCTCAAATTGATCTAAGAAAGTGTGAAGTTTACGTAGGTGGTGCTCTGTTTTGCTCATACACGCTACTTTACATGTACGTTAATGCGTCACTTGCTGTGTACTGGATATGGGAGTGATTTAGAATAGAAAGTGCATAATATTATACGATTGGTTGAATATTTTTTTAGGGCAAGCCTTATCTATGAAGAGTTTATGAAAAGTTAGAAAATTGCTGGAAAAAACAATGTCTGTCTTGGAGTAAAAGGCTAAAATTACCCTAATGTATCGGTGACTAATTCATAAGTCTAATCCTTGTGTAAACTATATAAAATATATACAGTATATTGGCAGTTCCCTTGCAGGTGTAACACCTCTGTGTAGTTTTTAACCTGTTTTCTCCTCTCGCTTAGCTGGCTGTTGGGACGGCGGCCTGAGTACACAGACCCTAAAGTAGTGGCCCAGGGTGAAGGCAGAGAAGGTTTGTCGTGCATTTGTGTCTGTATTTCTCCATTGTGTTTTTGTTTTTTTAAACATCGATAACAGTAACATGTTACGTGTGTAGCAGTTCCCACCTTCTCAATACATAAACTCATTTTGCTGAGAACAACAACTACTGAAACGAAATGTTTCAGAGATGAGTCACTTATAAGTGGGTGGGTTACTTTTTAGGCTGATCTGGACCAGTATAACAGAACTACCTCGACTGAAGAGTGCAGGTGGTCTGAAACCACTCAAATAAAGAGATGTGCATGAGTGGAATTTGGGATTATAATGCTTTTTAGCCAATGTAATGCAAATTGCCTTTACATAGGCAGAAAATATTTGAAAAAGTTACTAAAATAAAATTCCAAAATAATTTTAATGAGGTACACACTTCAATTCCAGTTTAATTCTAATAGTACATTTTCATGTGAAAATTGTTAAGTCTTTTAACATTGTTATTTTGTACGTTAACGTGTTTAAATTACAATTGTAATATGTATCCTTCCCGATTTCTGTGTTGCAGTGACGCGGGTTCGTTCCCAAGGCTTTGTCACCGTCTCCTTTCACATCATGACTAAAGACATGAAGAAGCTGGGTTATGACACAGGCCCATCAAGCCCTGCAAACGCACAGTCGGCAACATCCGGCTGGTCAACAGAAGAACAAGCATACGACACGTAATGACATAAGAGACTTTTTTTCCCCCCTTTGTTAGAGACAAATTGTGGCTGTTCTTAAATTTTTTGCCCTCAAGGATGATTGGTCCCTGCCCAAACAAAAGCACAGCACTCACTTAAATATAAAATGACTCAATTACTTCCTCAGTTATTATGGAACTCCACAATACTGCAACACACACACACAGTGTGGAAATGAAATTATTTTACCAAGATCTTATTACACATTTGAAACCTCTTAAATTTGAATATATTTGTATTTGTTGTTACTATATTTTTTACTTTTTTTAAATAAATGTGGACTTCAGATGTTCATGTTTGAATGTTTTGACTATATTTATATTGTTAGACATATCACTGGAGTTGTTTGGAATCAGTATCATGTAAAAATTGTATATAATAAATATTTATTTATATTTATATATGCACACACATACATATAAGGACACAGAGACACTGGAGTTACATAGCTGAAGTGATACACATTTTATTTTGAACCAATGCAGCTACAGTTGTCCTCATCCAACAGGGTGTGGCCTGCTGCGTTTGTTTAGATGCCATTAAAATACCACGGGGACTTTTCCTACAAAACCCATTACACAGAATAATAAGGTATACAGAAGAACAGTATGTTACAATAGTACAAATGATAAATTATATTATACAGTTATAATGCCAACGGGTTGAGCACGTATCCGATTTAAAAAAAAAAAAAAAAAAGCAGCCTGCTCCCAGTACTATGAGAAGGGTAAATAGACATGAAAAAGAATAAAGGAGGCTGTTTATGCATATAAAGACAGACAGTCCATAAGGTCAGTTAGTCCTCTTGATAAAAGCATAGTGAATACATAGTAACGCACGGAGGAGCTCGCTACTCAGAGGCCACATTTTCACTGCACCATAGCCACGACTGTGAAACTGCAGCCAGGGATCAAGGAAAAGTGTTAAATTGCAGTGTCATCTGACAGTTTGGGAGTCCTGAATTTGTTCAAGACAGTAAAGTTGTTTTTTTTTAAGTTTGTTATTTCCAATGCATTGATAAAGACAACCTTTCCACAATCACTGGACTAAAGGTCCAGGCCGCAGTAAAATCAAGGCCAGTGACAAAGTGACACGTCTTAGCTAGAGTATCATTGTAGCATTTCAATAAACAAGTCGGAATTAGCAAATTTAACTTTGCGAAACACATCAAGTGTTAGGTCTTATCTTTTTCCAGCTCCAATTTTTGCATATATTTAGTGAAGATTAAAAATGTTTGCTGGTCTGCAAGTTAAGTGTCACATCCATTCATTCAGGACCCCAAGCATAAAAATCATCATTGCCACCCTCAGCATCGTCATCAAAAATCATACACACAGTTGGAGCTGCCCCTCCTTTTGCCTGAGAGAATGAAGGTCTGCCTTTAGTGGAAATATCAAGGGTCATGTGGTGTAGCTATCATACCACAGCAGACCAGGAGAGGGCACCAACTCACACTAAGAGAAAAACCCATCCCTTCCACAGTAGCAACATTGGCAGTGATATTAACAGAACTGAAGAGAAGAGTACAGTAACCTAAAGAGAAGAAGGGTCTATACAACAGGCGCAAATCATCATCCTTAGCTGTATTTCATCAACCCACTTTTCTCAACAAATAGAGGAGACAGAGATGCTTAGCTTGCTGTCAGTAAATGTGCTGATATTCAGCAAACAGTAACACTTTCTTACACAAACTCCTGAACAAATTGTAAAATAGCTCTGAAATATAAACAATTATAACAATGGAGCCTCTGATATCATGAGCTTCCATCAACAGAAAAAAAAAAATGTTTAAATGTCAGTGAAGTGTGACCCTACTGTTCAAACTACTCAAAGTACGACATCCTCAGAAATCACAGTCGCTATGACTTTGGTAACAGTTGTGCTTCTAAGAGAAGAGAATTACATAGCCTACCCATAGGGTGAGAGAAAAAAAAAAAAAGAAAAAAAAACTAGAATGAGAGAACATAGAAAAAAAGAGAATGAAGATGATAAATGGCTTAGCTAGTACACAGCTCCAAAACTTAGAAAGGCTTGGCTATGGATTTACATCTAATGAGTAATTAAACAACAACAAGTAACCAACAAAATGAACAACTCCTTGTTTACAAGACATGTCTTGCTGTTGTTTGCAGCGGGATTCCCTGTAGGATCAATAGACTGATACTGGAGCAACCCCGCGTGTGTGAGTGTGACTCCACCAGATAAACGTTCTTGTAGCCAGATTAGCCAAAGTAAATCCACTCGGAGGTAAACTCTCTTCACAATGATGGCTGGCTGACATGCCCTTTATACCCAGAGCTTTCTTCGTGACCCTCGTTGATAAATGGTTGTGCACACACATACATAACACATGCAAATGCACACGTAGACAGACAGACAGACAGGCAGACAGACACACACACACACACACACACACACACACACACACACACACCTTAAGGCTGCACATGCCTACATTACCCCTTGTTTTGACTTGCACTTCAGAACCTAACTTGAGCAAATTCTAAGTCAGTTTCCACTTTACTGAGTGACAATTGAAGAAACTTGCAGATTAAAGTACACTTGGAAGCTAAACAGATCTCATGCAAACTGCGCACGCACGCGCACACACACGACCCACCTCTTCCCTTTGACCCTAGAAACAAACTAAAACGGGGGGGAAAACAAACAAAAAACAAACAAAAACTGTCCCACGATACCTCACTGCATCCACTGCATGTTCAGATTGCAAAATGCTGATGCCATCACAGTTCATGTCTTTTTCTCTGAACACACACACTGAGGGAGTGACAAATACATCACCATGTGGCTGTTAGTATATCTGAGCATTAACGCAGCGCATGAGCATACACATACAGACACAAATTGCATTTACGCATAATTTCAACCCCTCGGACAAGGGGTTTCTCTCTTTTGATAAGTGTTCACTGTTAATCCTGTGACCCCTGGAGGTCAAAGTTCGTGTGGAGGGTCAGGAAAAGGTCCACAGTGGCGGGAAGTGACCAGACAAGAGTTTTGACTGAGTGGTACCGAGAGCCGAGGCAGTGTGTGTCATCTCGGCCGTTTTAGCGGCTAGCCTCCCTCCCTAAGCTAAGGTGTAACGGTGAGCCCAACAGTCGCAGAAAGAAAAAAAACAAGCAAAAAATTGTGCAAAATCCCTGCTTAGTAACACACACACACACACACACACACACAGTAAAAACACATCTGACCATCTCTCATCCTTACTCCAGAGTGTGTAAGTAAAACCCACTGGAATATACACAGTGTAAAAGTATTGAGACGGCACACACACACACACACACACACACACACACACACGCATGCACGCGCACACACCAGCTGACAGGGCTTATAAAAGATTAGCTCTAGAGAAGAGATAAGATCCTGGCATTAGTACAGTCATACTCTGCTGTCACTCCACCACAGAAGAAGAGAGGCGCAGTCCTAAGGGAAGAAGTAAGGGAGAGGAGGCAAGTGAATGAGAGGACAACAGGGATGAAAGACTGGGTCCTGTTCTGCCTCTGGGGGGGGGGGGACTGTAAACACCACTGCTACTCTTTAAGTCTGTAGAAAGATGCAAACTCTTGGTGGTCACCAACATCATTGTCAGATCAGTATGGAACACGCAGGACTAGGCAGCTTGTAGCATAGAGAGAAAGAAACAGAGGTGAAAAGGGTGCGGTAAGGTAGGAGGAGGCCAGGCTGTGACTACGACCTGGGTATGAGTTGGTTATAAAGGGGTAAATGGGAAAAGCATCTCCTTGCTCATTTTGAAGCTTCTTAAGGAGTGGAAGGAAGAGAGAAAAAGATTCGGAAGAGGCGTCACTCTAGGGCAAGTGGTCCCCCAGTCACCCCCTCACAAAAGGAAGGGGTTGGTGGTTCCCGTGGGCTGCGTCCCAGCCTGGGGGGGCATGCTCATCAGGGGCTGAGGCATGGATATGGAAGTTGGGATCCCCGCACTCATTCCCACACCTCCCACAGGGCCGACCCCCATTCCGGGCATCACGCGGCCCATGGGGGCCATCCCTGCCACGGGGACCATGGCGATGGGCTGAGCAGGCATGGAGGAGAGGGCCATGGGCTCGGCAATGCTGCCAAAGCCGGAGGGCATGGGGCTGACCCGCATCTGGTTGAGGGTGGGGGGAGCTGGCTGGCTCACTTGGAAGGGGTTGGCGTGGGCTGCTGCAGCTTGAGCAGAGCCACCTGTATAAAGACAGGTAAGGGTCAAAGGAAGACAGGAAATGTTTCTGAGCTCTCACGGTGCATAATGAGTCAGGCTCTACAATGCTAAATGGAAATCCACAATATATCGTATTTAGAAGAGATGAACTAGAACCTACGTGGGGTGTGGTTATATAACAAGAAAACAAATCAGCAAAAAAGTTCTGACTGTGGTGTGCTGTTGCCATTTTATAAAATGAATTATATATGACTCATCTCTCTTTCCACAGGTGTTTACAGCTAGTATAGACGAGGCAGGGTCAATGATTCAACATTAAACTGTGCAGATGGGTGCGTGTGCTTGTGTGTGTGTTCAGCCCTGACGCGTATGTCCGTGTCTTGGCTTACTGACTACACTCCCAACCTCACCAACTCTGTTATCTAATCAGTAAATGTTAACTAGTGTGTTTTAAAAAAAAAAAAAAAAAAAATCATGTCTGTACATTTATAGAAAGATCTAATTTCCTTAACTTTTCCTATGCACAATGTTTTTCATTTAATTTTAACATTATATGACATATAGCCTGTAAAAGTGCTAAAAAGTGGAAAGAGTAAGAACATTTCAAATTTTGAGAACAACGGTCTATATTTTCTCCCCACCTGTTGAAGCCAAGAACGGGTTGACGACTGGCGCGGGCTGGGCTGGTTTGGTCACCAGCGAATCCAGATTGACCAGGGCAGCATTGGGACCCAGGAAGGACTCTGGAGTCTTTCTAGTTGGGTTTGTGGTTACAGAAGTAGATGTCGAGGTGGGCAGGGGGTCGAAGAGGTCCAGGCTGCTGCTGCTAGCAAGACTGGCTTGGGAGGGGACAGAGGATGTGACACCCCCATCACCTGGGGAACAGACAGCAAAAGTAGTGGTTGTATTTCACTGATGAAAAACTGTTAAACAAGCTTCTCATTGAGTTGGCAAAAACATCATGAAATCATGAAGAATGAAATTTCTCTTCTAGTCTTGCACTGC
Source organism: Xiphias gladius (assembly GCF_016859285.1). Lineage (NCBI taxonomy): Eukaryota > Metazoa > Chordata > Actinopteri > Istiophoriformes > Xiphiidae > Xiphias > Xiphias gladius. The sequence goes on from NC_053402.1 coordinate 10,448,679, forward strand.
GGAGGCCACTATAACTCTTGTTATAATGTAGACATGGCTCGGGTATGTGAAAAGACCGTGTACATTTACGATACTGAACGGCCATATTTTGTATTAAACGGGGCTGACACATTTTTTAAATTTTATGTATGCCTATTTGCCTATTCTTGTGGTTAACTCTTCAGTTTCTGAAAGTCTGCAGAATATCTCACTCTCACAAACACACACACACACACACACACACACCTGCATGTGAGCACCCAGAAATCCACATTTAGAGTACAATAAAAGTGAGCTGATGCAATTAAATGTTCAGGAGATGCTATAATGACAGGACATTGGAGGCAGACAGCCTGGTGGTTTTTTGCAGCCAGACGGCAGCAGAGACATTCATTAGTGCACTCACACATGGACACGCACAAACCCAAACACATATAGACACGTACAGGAGGAAATGTCAATGATAGAAACTGTCTTCTCAGAACAGGAACTGAAATGGAACAGAGCGAACAGAAAGGTTCATGATAAAATCAGACAGGCCGAATGTGTATTAATGCCCCATAAATCCTGTCAATTTCAGCTAGAGCTGATTCAAATAGTGACATTTCTACAGAACGCTGATTCCTTAAAATCAATGAAGTTGTTGTCCTCTACAAGCCATACAGTGACAGACTTTTTCCCTTTCTGGAAAAAGTCACTTTGTACGCCTGTGTTTGTGTTCCTTCTCACCTTGTCCTCAACTGTATCAGAGGTGTTTGTGTTAAGCTAGATTAAAAGTCTGACACCAGTGTCAACCTCCCACACCCAGGGACTGCAAAACCACGAGAAAAACACCCAGACCTGTGCCATGGTATTGACTGGAGCCCTTTCACAAACCAACCCTGAATTGAACCAGTTTAACTCAAAATTTTGGAACATGTGTTGTTTTTTCAGATGCACCAGACAAAATTATAAAAGTGTGGATCTGAAAGGGATTCAATAAACTGGATGGCCCAGGTCTAATGTAATTTAGAAATCAACACATAAAAGCTGCATCTGATTACACCACAATGATATGGGGACCAGACCAGAACAAACAGCTCTTTTTCCACCACTTAATATGGATACTGCAACATTTGACTGCATTTTGCAGTCGAGAAACACCAACCGCTGAAAAAAAAGGCGCCAGTGGTGCTAAGACTGTCGTTGCTCGGGTCTGGTGATATTTACAAAGACAAGACGTGTCTGTCTATGCTCCGCAGAAACATCGTTGTCTGCAGAAAGACATCATTTCAGACACTGATGAAAAACAACACAGACTCCGTGTCATTAGAGAGACGAAGACAGGGGTGAGTACCAGTGGGGACAGAGGAGGAGGAGCGCAGGCTGTCAAACTCTGAGAAGTCCTCTTTGGACGTACCGTTGGATGCACTGAACAGGTCAAAGCTACCTGAAAGGGGACAATGCATACACATACAGACAAAAATCACAAACAGACAGCAGACACACACATATATAGATTGAAGCAGACGACACATGTATGAATGGGTAGGGACATTTTGGTAAACTAACAGAGACAAATGAACACAATAAGCACGCAGATGCACATAAGCATTTGTTACTGTGTGTGTTCCTCTGGGCAAAGCTGTTGAACCTTTGAGACACTGGCCAGCTGTTGATTAGATCTCCTTTCATGTCTTAAAAATGCAAAGAGTGCAAACTTCCTTAAATGCTTAACAATTCTCCAAATATCTCTCGTTAACTTCTTTGGTGGAGGTACAGTTGTGGCGGTGAATTTTGTGAACGCGCTGACAAATGATTCATGTGGTCAAAACTGGGGGGAAAAAAAAAAGTTCTTTTTCCCTGATGGTCACCTGGGTTGGATGTCTTGGGGCGGGCAGCTGCAGAGCTCCAGGGGTCAGAGGCAGGAATGGAGTTTGGGGCCCAGGGATCATTGCTCTTCATAGGTGGGACAGAAGGAGCAGCACCCCATGGGTCCACTGGGACTGCTGGCTTAGGGGCAGACCCTGAGGAGAGGGGGAAGAGTTTCAGAGGTGTGGGGCAGAATGGGAGTTGAATGAAGCACAGAAAACATAAAGCAAAACTGAAAAGACGGTGAGGAGGGACAGAGATAGAGAGCAGGAGCGAAATGTGAAAGAGACACAAGCAAAGTAGTGTTAAGCAGGTTCTAATAACCAGCACTAACAGGTTTCTGATCAGACATAATCTCAAACTCGGCCTCCTTCCCTTCCCTCCACAATATTGTCCCTTATCGTCCCCCCTCTCTGTGCAGTAATGCTGCTGAGCCAGTAGAGCAGCATTCCCATTTAACAAAGAGCCACAGTGCTGAGAGCTGCAGGTGGAGAGCAGAGACCCCACACACACACACACACACACACACAAATTCTTCTCAACGAAAATAGTCACTGTGTGGATATCACATGTTGTGACCATTTCCAGTAAAAGTGTGTATACCATAAGGCTGCCAGGGGTCTGCTGAAGCAGCGGCAGCCCCGGCCCCAGCCGCGGCCCCAGCCCCGGCCCCAGCACCCCAAGGGTCAGCACTGGCACCAGGCTCTGGGACATCCATCAGATCCATCAAAGATGACTGTGGCTAGAGAGAGAGAGAATGTGGGTTAGAAAGACCGGGAGACAGGAGTCCAGAGAAGGGGAGAAGGAAAGATGCAGACGAGAGGAAAAAGAACGATACTGAAGGAATAGATGAGGAGGAAAAACATTAGGAAGGACCATCTTTTGTTCAGCCTTTTTCTTCTACAGCACAAACACTGTTCAAACATGCCGATGATGGTCACGTCATTATGTGCTGAGATAAAACATGAGCATAGTCATGCAGCCCTACTTCTTCATCACTTCAGCTGTGTGCGCCAGTCAGCCGGCTTTTAGGGCAGAATAGTGACACGTAAACCAGGCAGTCTGCTGCCTGTAATGCTGAGTCACTTTAGTCTCCATGTTTGTGTGTATTCTACCTCTTTCTTCTTCTTGGCCAGTTTTGCCGAGCCTGGACCTTCTTTCTTGCTCTCCTCCAAGGCCATCTGTAATCTCAGGTCATCCCCTCTGCGTATGCGCTCCTCCTAAACAACCAGAGTGCGTATAGCATAATAAGCATGTGTAAAACTTCTTCCATTCTTTCTTAAAAACTAAACAGATTACTCTTGCTATTTTGGATGGCATGACATTTTCAGAACGACGTAACTAATCAAATTATATTTTCCATTCCTATTTATCCAAATACACTTTATTAGTTGCTGTCCCAATTCAGTTTGTTTACCAGGAACTTGGATAGGTAAAGAGCAACAATTTCAAAAATTCATACGTCTTGGTTTGAGATGATCATGTTATTTCATTTTTTTTCAAATTTGCAAAGGCATCTGCAAAAACAAATCCCAGATAATTATCTTTGCAAAAGTATTTTACTAATAGATCAAAATATTGGTGGTATATTAAAGTCGCATAGTAGTAAGTATGTGTGTGTCCAATATGTCCATAAGTAATTTTATCATGTCCTGACTCTCTTACCATTACAGTAATTACAGCTGCTTCATGTGCACTGGTGTAATCGTATTACTCCCAGTTTTGGCAGTACTCTGACTTCAGAAATGTTCATGCAAGTGGGAACCTCACTTTTATTTTTCAGGTTGAGGGATTTTGAGAAACCTAGATGCATCCAGCCGAAAACTGATTAGATGGCAATGAAAAAGTTTACAGGATTTCGGAAAGGTTTTAAGGATGTTTACTTGTAGGTAAAATGACCAGGCACAGTGAGAAGTATTTATATGTAGCAGAATAATAAAGGATAATTACTCATATACTGTCTCCAAGATAATCAAATTCAGTCTGCCAAATGAACAAAAACTGCGAATTCAATATATATTAAATATTCAAATAAGCTGGTTTCCATAGATGCAATGTGAACTGTCTGCAAATTTCAATCACAGCCACACTATAAGAAAAGATAATGACAAGCAGACATATTTCCATGTTTTTGTGTCTGTGTGTGTACCTGCTCTGCAGCTTCTCTGCTCATGGCCAGAGCCAGTTGAAGCTGTAGCTCCTCTTCCCCGCTGGTCTGAGGTCTGGCCTGCTCCAGCTCTGAGCCCGTATTGGGAGACGTGGCTAACGAATACATACAGAGCGCATGTTAACTTCCCTGCCACATGGGACTCCATCACATAATGTATACAACAGAATTATACCGAAAAGCTGTGTCAATGGCTATGGAAATTCTTTGCATTCATTCTCCAAAGCCAATAACAATAAATACAATAAATACAATAACATGTCTTCACATTGTGCTGACTATTGAAGAAAGTCACATTTGAACTGCGTTTGTACTTTGCAGAAAAACACTGTGCGCAAGTGTGTGATTACACGCCTTCAGTTAGCCTGTTAGGGGACGACAGGTCCATTCAGCTTATTGGATTAGATCAGGCCACGTGGCAGCACAAAAAATAAATGGACACTGCACGTGGCAAACACACACACAGGCCACTACTTGGCCAGGAGGAAGTAGTTGCAATGCCAAAAGACACTCATCAAGATAGCGTTGAGCATATTCTTAATTCAAAATGTGGCTGTGTGTTTTACTTAGGAAACAGTAACTTTCTTGTTTCTGTGGGAACCATGGCGTGGGAGGCAATGACAAAACACTGACATCACCACATCACCCCCATTACAATTCTTGATTTTATTCTCTTTATAATGTCACTCTGTGGCAGTTCAGCTTAATGCAGTTTTGGCTTTGTGTGAATGTTGTGGGTGTTAAAAGGTGTTTGTACCTAAAACCTGTTTCTTCCTGTTTCTTCAAAAGCTGTTTTATTCATTATCAACAATGTGCCTTGAAAAAAAAAAAAAAAAAAGTCCTCTCAGACTTTAACATTAATTTAAATGATATACATTGTCTCTCTCTTTCTATATGCCTATTTTTTTTTTCTCTCTGTTCCAAACAAAAACAGACCAGTCATGACATGCTCTGCTGCTGAAGTGGATACTCCCAAACACACACCCCAAACACGCACACCCCAAACACGCACACACACACACACACACACACACACGCACACACAAACACACACAGATCTTTGGTATAATGTTACATTATTTTGATAGCTATTCTGAATGCAGGCAGTTAAATATACGTAAGGACCTTAGTGGAGAAAAAAACAACAACACTGACAAAAATATGACGCAAGGAAACACTAGTTGTTAGTTTCATACATTCAACACACTTAAATTTGAAACCTCACACTTTGACTAACATCCTCTTGCCCTATCGAGACTTCTTTAGGCAGTAAACATTGTATAAGCAGGTTTTTAGATATACGTTACAGAGTCAATTGGCTACAACAAATGTTTCCATGATGAGGAAATGGTAAAACTAATATAATGCTTTTCTTTATTTAAAGGAATATTGTGACATTTCCTTTAACAGTTAAAAGGCTTGGCCTTCCCTGAAATGGCTGAAGTAAAACCTCCAACTTAATACAATCTGGGGATATGCCTTATAATAGCAACATATGACTATTTTGTGTTGAGTAAATAACAGCGCAACTGTCTGATTTCTGCATGGCTCATAAAAATGACAACATACATATGATTCTTAATAATCTACAGATCTGTCTTGCAACTTCATCCTGAGTTCTGGGTCTTTGTCTCCTTTCCTCCCTCCTTGACTTGACTCATATCTCCCTTGCTCTTTCTCCAGGATGTATAAAGTGAAAGGTCAAGTGACAAGAAGTACTAGGGGGAAAGGTGTGTTTTGTTGGCTGGTGAGACTTTAGCCATGGCCTCGACATCAGCTACATGTCTGCCTAGACAGTGAACACAGCTGTACCAAAGCCTACACAGAATCCAGAATATACCACAGAAAATGCTGAAAGGATATGGTTATATGTGAAACCTTGCACAACATCCAACTATTCAAAAAAGCAGACGGAAGCCCCAGTCCTTAGCAAAGCTCAAAACGTGTACTGTGCAACAGGTGGTACATTTATTCAATGACAGATGCAATATCTTCTTCTATCAAAAGGAATATTTCCCTTGAGCTGTCTTTAAATCTCTCCAAACACAACTGCAAAGCAAAAGAGGGCTTAAACAACAGTTTTCAAATCACTATGTCTAAAGAGAGACTAAACTAGCACACAACAACAAACAGTGCAACACATAATCGTAGCTAGTCAGAAGGACAAATAAACAAAGCTCAAAGCCAACTAAAACACACCAGTTTTGTGCCTACCACTGTGGGAATGGACCATATATGGACAATCACAATGTCTTGGCATACCTCACAGATACAGTTCTGCCTGCCAGCAGAACCCATGTATTTCTAAAAGCCAAATTTTCTGAATCATTCTTCGACCATTTCCCTCTACTGTTTAATCCAGTCATTTCTTATCTCACCATCTTAATTTTCTGTGGTACTATGTTTACTGACTGACCAAATACCCCCCCCCCCCAAAAAAAAACAAAAAACAAAAAAAAACTGAAATTAAACTATACTTTAGCTTTAAAGAGAAAATAAAATGGTCTGATGATCGCTAATGTCATCGGCATACTGTATGTGGTTATAATACCGCACAGATTTTTATCACGGGGTGTCAACCATGAACTACCCCCACATTTGTACACACAGTCTCTTGTCTCTTTGGATGAAGAATTAAGTGGCTGTTAGAAACCTGGTGAGAGAGGCAGTTCCTCAGAGGAGTGAGACTCTCATGCAATTTGCAACATTATTTCCTTACACATTTTCCAGACATTTTGTATGAAAATGTGCATTTTTTTCAGACCTTTGTGAGAACATTAACTGTTGCAGACAAAGGCAACAGCTTGACTGAGCAGTGGTCAGGATGATGAGAGACAACCAAAGAGGATGAACGGTAATAAAACTAAATAAATGAGAAAAGAGATAAATAAAAGAGAGCGGGGCAAGGAGGGGCTGACTGAATCAATGCTCTGCTCACAGCTCTACAATGAAGCAGTGGCGCAAAACATTACATTAGAGATCTTTATGTTATTGTGAGAAGTGTGAAAATATTTTCGGTTATGCTGCCAAACCGTGCTGGTTTTACAAGATTTCTTCTGTCCCACTTTCCACCTTGCTTGTTTACCACATCTGGGCCTTATCATGGGGAGAGGGTGGCTGCCGTCTGCCGGGGCTGCAGCCCCAGCTGCTGGCGGGCGGCTGTGTGACATTAGATGCAACAAATAACTGGCATTGTACATGAATATAATATTAATAATTAGTTTAACCGACTAGTATCTCCGATGCCGACCAGGGGGGACAGCAACGTTTAATCACTTAGTTGACTAATCGCGAACATCCCTAGTTTACACTGTGGTGTTCAACTGAGAAAAGACTAGTAGCCCTGAAACCTTGACTCGGATTGACCACATGTACAGTACACTGGTAAACACACAGGCTGCATTAAACTTGCTGATTTGAAGTTACTGAACTCCATTCATTGTACTGTATTTGTGTTTTGGGCACCATCGGCATTGCTAAAATAGGATCCCATCGCTGAAGTCAACTTATTGAACCTATAAGGCACAAAAACTTTTTACTACTGGCTGGTTAACCCCAGGGAAACTACAGCCTTAGAATATGTTTAGGGCCATTTACAAACATGCACACACTGATGAATGTATACAGAATTACAGGTGTAAGTGAGGGATGACAAGTAGATGTGTTTCAAATAAAAAAAAAAGTTTTAGATTAAAATCAGTCCAGTTAAACCGCCCAGGTAAAAGTGTAACTGGGCAGTATGAGTATCAGTATGAGTTACGCATTTAAAAAGCATTATATCTACGTTTAGTAAAGAATGTAGTATGCTCAAGAAAACTAAAATTTACTGATTACTGAAAATGGAAAAATGAGACCTCTTTAGTATATTAAAGTAATTTTAATGCCTAGCAAATAAATAAAGCAAATTTCAGACCCTTTCAAACACTTCCTGTACTGGGAGATATGCCATGTTAACACAACGGCCACACTTGCATGGGCATTCATTCACAGCCTGTCTGAACAACAATACTCGGAAAGTTCAACTGGAATCCCAAAAATCCCCCCTGGCAACGCCCACAGCGACAGCCCGCCCTCGCTCCTATTGGCCAGTCTCTCCTTCAGTTTTCTCGACTGATGACTCAGCTGCTGGAGCTTCCGCCTCGCAGCCACACTCTCACACATAAAAGGTACAAGCAGGAATGCAGGCCACAAAGTGAAATGCGAATGCACGCTCCATGTAACACGTAAGATCTACGCAGGCTAAAACCGCATCCATTGCAACAGACAAAAAACACACACACACACACAGTCATCCTGCGGTGTACAAAGGGCTAGGGGTCAGAAGGTGATAGGAAAAGAGGCCAAGGTTCATTGTTTCATTTCAACTTCTCCATTCTTCCCCCTCTGTCCCTCTCTGCGTTAAACCATTTTGTGACTGATTTCTGTTCCTTTTCAACTCCCTGTCCCTCTATCACTCCATCTTTCCTTCAATCCATATGAACTCTGCTTTTACGTCAAGCTTCCAATAGCTCATTCTCCCTTGGAGAAAGTAGAAGAACTGAGTGATAGTGGAATAATAAAATAAATCTACATATCACACTAGTTCCACTATGATTTCTTTTCAGCAGCAGTGCTGTTGTGTGAACACCCAAGAGCGTGCAACACCAGACCCATATTAATTCACATCGGTAGAGAGCTACCTTAAAACAAAATTAAACTTATTAATAAATTATAAACTTAATGAGCCAGTCTTTCAGACTCATCTGAAAATTCAAATATGATATGACTAACAAGACAAGTGTACAGGACAAAGTTGCACCAGTTTAGTCTACGTTTGTACCTTTTTGAAGTTGGCACCCCATATTAATATTAAACCATTTTTGATTAGTATATGCAAGCAAAATAAAAATTTGTGCTTGCACTTTTTGAGAAATTAAATATTAATATTTAAGCATGGGTTTAAGCTCCCCATTAACGCCCCTAATGACTCCAAAGTGCTGACTCATTCGTTTGTGCACGTTTGTGCAAGCAAAACAAACATTTTTGCTTCATTAATTCTCAAGTTATGATTACATGCCAGATGAATAAATTATGATAACTTGAGACACAATGAAGCACAGATGTTTGTTTTCCAAATGATGTACAAATCGTAAGACCACTTTGGAGTCGTTGGGGGTAAATTGGGTGCTGACATAATAGACTTATGCTTAAAATTGTAATATTTAATTTCTCAAAAATGGTTCAAGCAATTTTTTTTTTTTTAATTTATCGATTTATTTTATTTATTTATTTTTTACAAACAACCTGAAAATGTTTTATTCACAACCTAATCACATGGGTTGCCAACCTCACAGATGTCAGTTATTTGGTACACTGTCTGTTGAATTAGATGCCCAACTAGAGTAGTTAATGCGAAATGTGCAGGTATTACAGCAGTGTACGGAATATTAACTAGTAACCACTGAGTTAAGCTTGTAACAATGACTCCGCTGACTTTGTTAAACTCAATTCTGGTACTTATGTTATTATTTCTACTGCCTTTGCCAAAAAAAGTTAGCTAAATAAAAAGACTTTCCATTAGGAGAGATAGGTGGGTCTTCCTTGTCACTGTATGCTGCTTCTCGTGAGTGAATTGGCCAGCTGTTGCACACACAGTCCCAGACAGCCTGTGTTGGACTGCTAAAAGTGCGTGTATTTGGCCCAGGTCAGCTGTCCAAGTCGTGGCGCTTACATTTCATTGTGAATAATAATGAACCATGTGAAATTTCAGCAGCGGTGCTCATAATTCAGAGGCGAAACACTGAGATTTCCTCTGTCATGTGGAAGATAGAGGTTGGGGGTGAACTCTGCTTCCTCTTCTGTGTGTGTGAGAGAGAGAGAGAGAAATCTGAGGAATGCAGCCCTACTGCGGGACTGCAAGCCAGAGACAGAACAGGGGGAGGGGCAGGTTTCAGGATATAGGCCAAATCTATACAAAGTGGGACACAATAATAATGTAGTATACTGTTATTACATGTGTTGCGTAGACACATGAGCCTTGTGTCTGTCCGTATGTTTACAGGGTAATGAGGTAACTATAAGCTAATACTCACAGCCATGGTAGGAGGCAGGTGAGCCCTCTGACCTGCCGTACTCTTCACTGTATGAAGTGGAGAGGTTGGGCTGAGAGGAGCCTCGGCCAAAACCCATCTGACTGCTCCCTGTGGACACCTGGGCCATGCGCTCTTTGGTCTTCAAAGCCTGAGACCTAGTAGGGCCAAAAAAAAAAAAAAAAAAACACATAATAGCATATGATCAGTCATCTTTACGCAAATCAAGATTCTTATAATATAATTGATAGTGTGATGTCCGAGCATCAAATAAAAATAAGCATGAGGTACAAGGGGGTGATTGGTCTTGGAGCCCTAAAACAAAAAAAATTATGAGATCACACAGTCAAACAAACAATGAAGCCAGTTAGTCTAATTCTTGATATTTGCAATGCCCTAAATTTTATGAAACTCTCATCTGTGTCTGACATATTGTGCGTTATAAAAAGACAGATGAACAAATAAACAAACGAATGATATAAGAGTAAGAGACCAGAACAGGTGACCTTTATCACTTTTTCTAAATTCAGTTATTCAGTAATATCTTCAAGTATAGCCCCAGAGAATCAATGAAGTAGACAACTCCTGTCCAGAGTGGTGTTTGCTTAAAACTGATTTTTTTGGGAAAGAAATCAACTCCGTAGCTAATTCTAAAAGATCAGTCTTTTTTTAGAACTAACAGGTTTGGAAAAACATTAACCAGAGTCCTGAAGGACCCCGGCTCCCTGGGGGATAACCACATTACGATACTCTTAAGGGAAAAACCCATGGTAAAACCCCATCGGATGCTGTAATTGTTGTATGAATTTGTTTACAGTGAGTGTTGATGACCATCAGCCAGATAGTCATTAAAATTCTGGCAAAGTCCAAGACTAATGTATTGTAATTGTTTGTATAAGGTTTAGATAAATAGCAGTCTCTTGCCACTGCACTAACAAAAGCAGGAACTGCCATTAAAAACTGTCTACGCATAAATGTTCTCAGCTGAACTTGCCACTGGGAAGGGAGCAGAGTCAGTGCTGAGAGCTCAGCTTAATGCTGATACATCATGTAATTTAATTGTAAATATTTATAGACTAATTGTCATTTATTTTTGTTCACTCAGATTCTTTTGTGTTAAATCTTCTCAGGACACACTGAAAGCACCAATCATCATAGTTAAATCCTAATGCACTGTGGAGCCCCTCTTCCTGCATGGCTCCTGACAGCATGGCATGTCAATTAAAGTGACTTTCACAGGGGATGGCTGCAGAGGATGCCATGTCAGGGTCTGGGGTATTGTTCGGGAGTGGTTTGGTCGACCTTGCTGACTTTCACCACCAGAGTTGAGATCAGCAGAGCAGCGAGCAGGAACAAGGGTGAATGAAGTCTGCTGCCTTCACAAACCAAGTTGACTTACGATTCAAATCATCAAATTTTAGGGGGCCACTTTAGAGGACAAGGACAAACATAAAGTTACAGTCTGGGGAGAACAGTCAGTTACTGTCACATCCCCCACCATGTAGAATCAGGTATGACTTGGTAAATTCAGAGTTAGGCACCGCCTTATATAGTACATTAGACTCAAGGGCACGATAGTGTGTCAGCATTAATGCTTAGTCACAAAATCACTCCACCTATGCACAAATACAAGCTGACTCCTAAGATTTTTAACTACGGTTTGTCTATTGAAGTTTGTTTTATAAAAGATCTGACCTTTCTCCTTTTAGGCGCTCCTCGTCTTTGAGTAGGACCACTAGCTGCTTGCTCTTCTCCCTGACATTGATGCCCTGGTCTTTGCCGTCTCTGTCGATGTACTGGAAGTCCTTCAGCGTCTGGATGGCAAAGATGTTCTCTTTGCATTGCAGCGCCACTCGCTCTGACCCAGTCTTGATCAGGTAATCGAGTAGGGTGAGTGCCTTGTAGACATGACGCCAGTTCTTGCCATGGTCGTTGAGCCGCTTCCAGATCATGCTCATGATTTCACTGAAGGCCACCACGTTGTAGGTAAGGTCTGCAATCTCAGACATGAGAGAGGACGATGGTCCCCAGGGGTCGTTGGAGGTGGCCTCCCTCACTTTCTTCTCTGCATCAGAGTAGTTGTTCACCATGTTCTTCATCTGCCGGCGGATGGTTGAGCTTGGCATGGTGGCGGTGGAGATGGGACAGACAAGAAGAAATACAATGTACACTCTCACGCAGGAGAGGAGATAGGAAACCAAAAAAAAGTCTAGAGTAGAGCAGCTTATGCACACCCAGAGGATGTGAGTGTGTGTGTGCTTCAGGTGCAGCTTGTGTTATGCGTCTGAGTCCTTTCTCACAGCACAGCACAGCAGTGGAGTGTGTATGTGTAAATCTTCTTGTATACAATGTGTGTGTGTGTGTGTGTGTGTGTGTGTGTATGTATATGTGTGTGTATGTATATGTGAGTGTATGTATATGTGAGTGTATATGTTTGTTTGTTTATGAGGCTTCTCCAGGCCAGTGCAGCGTTCCTGAGTCCTCCAGAACAGCCTCTGTTAAAACCATCTCCACACACATAGGGCTGGCTACACACATGACCACGCCATCACCTAGGACAAACAGACAAATACCAGTATATGTATTACATTACAGTTAGTTTACAGAAGAAACAAGACATTTTCAAGAGGTAAAAGATAAGGGGAACCCATAAAAATATATTACATTACACCCAAACACCAGTAACGCTTCCTCATTCTAATCAGTTTCTGAGTAAGTGCCAAAATCTGAATATGCCAACTGCTCAGTATATTTTAAACGTGGTTTTGTACAATTTTCTCTAAAATAATTCTGTATGAAAACAAGTAGTATATTATTTCAACTTAATTTTTTCAGCGTTTTTGTAATTAAAGTTAAGACAAACAGCTAAAAGAATATTTTAGACAATATTTTAAATTTAAACTTTAAAACGAAAAAAAAAAATAAACGTCCGGTAGAGTCAAGGATTTAACCTGAGTAAAATACTGACTGTTAATTTATTCCCAATTTCCGGAGCTAAACAATAAGATCGTGAAGATAATTTGTATTTATAGGAGCAGCTGTAGTGCCTTCCTTTTTGAAACTAGACAAAACAATGCATTTCATACTTTCACACTTATGAGCAATTTCCATGCAGTTGCAGAGAGCCGGCCTCCTTCTTATTATACAAGGCTAGGGTGGTATGACCAAGAATTGCGTTTCCACTTTTGTAATCTCACTTGAATTTACAGTAACTTGACTCAGTTGCAAATTACAAGGCAGGGTGTTGTAAATGAAAAATGTCGGGGACAACTAGGTCTTTGTGGTCATACTACTCCCAGGCTGTTCAGAAAACCTTAGGTGGTGAAGTAGCTCAATGGGTGGGCTTGGAGGACAAGAAATGATTGATTAATAAATAAATAATTAAATAAATATTCAAAAGCAAACTAGACTACTTTGGATCAATCAGAGGATCCTTGCGATGAAAAAACATAACATAAAATAAAAATAAGATATGCAAACTCTACTTTAAGAAGACTTACATAAATAGTATCTCACAGGATAATAATGTCTTACTCAAAGATTCTTACTGTATCAAAAAGGTGTACAATAATCTTCTTTAGATTACACATGAACAAAACCTCTATAATCTGAGTTACCAGTTTATTAGGCGTAGACGTACCTTAGAGCATTGTATATGTTCAGTTTTTGATGAGTGTGTAATGTAAATGTAAGTCAAAAAAAGTGGAGTGTAGCTGGAGATGGACTTAATAAATAATTTTCCCCAAATAATGGCAAATTTTGCACAGATGTGAGTAGTATTACTCTAAAATTTAAAACAATGTGGAGATCATTTATTTTGATACCATTTCAGTGCAAGGAAATGTCAGGACAATTTATACAGTAGTAGGCACAAAAGCATTAGCTAATTTTTAGCAGAGTCGGAATCAAAGCTTTGCTAAATTATTTCCGAATAATTCATGCATTGTTCTTGAACAATCTAGACCGTGATGAGCAATCATCTATAATCTTTCCCAGCACCAGTTTTAACATTCAGTTCACGCTATGAAAGAGACCAGAGCAATGAGTGAGTAAAAATGTGTTTCCACCCTTTTGTGGGTGGCAGGGGAGATAAACCATTTCCAGTCTGATGATGACTAGAGGAGTGACTGATGACTCCTCTGTCCTGTTTGTAGAAGATCAGCAGCCCAGCTACTAATCACTTCGTGACTGATACACACAAGTACGGAAAGTGTGTGGAGTGCTACATATCTAAGTTCCATATGCAAACACACTTTAGCATGAAAAAAAGTCACTTGAACATGTAAAATTAAGTTATGAAACACACATTTACGGACATGTGTCTTTGTTTACCAAGTAGTGTCCTTATATTTATGTTATATGGGCTGCTTGGAAATAAAAATCGATCTCACCGAAATACGATATTGTACAGTACAGTTAGAGCTCAGCTGTAAACATGCCAGAGCTGGATCTCCTTGACTTGATCATTTAGTAAGATTAGTACATAGGCTGGTCTACTTTTATTCAGACAAAATTTGTTGAGTGCACACACTTATCACCCACTACTGTCATGCACCACATTAGCAGAGTTGCATACTTTCCCTCTGCAACCTTATCAAATTTCTTTTAAATTGTTGTTCTCTAATAAAACACAGCTTAGGTTTTCTGAGATCTTTCTGTGCCCACTGTCCCTCTGCCTTCCATCAAGGGAGACCCACGATGACTTATCCTATTTAGTTATCTGATCCCTGCACCAAGCGTGCTCCAACATGCCCTTAAATGAAGTACTTTCATGAACAGAGGAAGAGTGTTAAAAGTGACTGGCTGCCTGTGCAGGTTCTGTGTTAAATACAACAAGATATAATTTTTTAATTTAGCAAGTGGCTATGTATATTTGTGCATATGTATGCCTCTGTTTCACGGCGCTTCCTGCCTAGCAATGCCATGGAAAGACAGCTGAGGGGGGACGAGGGTGAGGAAAAGAGGTGGTGTGTGAGCGTATGTGTTTGGGAGGGGGTAAGAAAACAACTTGGCACATCCCGTAAATTCACTTAACGCCAGTGAAATGTGATTCCTGTGGAGCATAGACCCCCCCCCAACCACGGTCACCTTCCTCCTCACCCTGCATCCGCATGAATACAGCTCAGACCTAATGACACATCTGCTGCTATAATCACCTATTCACCCAAGGCAGACAGGAGGAAGAGAGGAGAGTCTGTCTTG
This sequence comes from Xiphias gladius, assembly GCF_016859285.1. Classification (NCBI taxonomy): domain Eukaryota; kingdom Metazoa; phylum Chordata; class Actinopteri; order Istiophoriformes; family Xiphiidae; genus Xiphias; species Xiphias gladius. The sequence goes on from NC_053402.1 coordinate 10,463,946, forward strand.
TCCTTCCCACCCCCCTGCACCCACCTCCACACCCCGGAACAACCCCCACCACAACCCGCCTTCCTTCACTCCTTCTTTGCTTAGATCACTCAAGCCCTAACGCCCAGAAGAGATTGCACACAGGACTCATGTTTGTGTGTATGTAGAAATACATAATTATGTGTCGGTGTAGGTTCATTATGTCCAAATGACTGAGCCCGTCACCATTCGTGTCAAACTGCCAGTATGCCATGTAGGATAGGAGCAAGAAAATCAGAGTCCAGGGTCTGCTTCTTACAGTTTAAGATGAATTCACACAGCTATAATCTGCTGCCAGCCTTTAGGTCTCTTCCTCTCTCTGCTTGTCTGTACATTTGTATCTGGCTGACATACATTCATGTTGAGGAAATTGGAGGAGAAATTAACAAAATTAGGTAAATTTCATTGTCAGTGAATTAAATCTTAAACCTTGTGGTTGGGAGATATTGTGACATATGCTAAGAGACAACAGAGATCTCCCTACTTGTATATATTTTCCGATACAGACTGCCTAGAGACAATATTGGATTTAAATTGTATTAAATTTAATATTATAGATTTTCTCTATATGCCCTTCCCAAAAATACTTTTTGTGCTTTTGTTTCCTGATATTAGCCACGTTGCCTGTCATCAAGCTGTCAAATTCACACAGAAATTCATGACTATTGATGCTTAGATATGGACACAATGATAGCCAAAAAAAATAAATAAATAAAAATGGCAGTGTCCCACAATTACACAACAGGCCACACGTGTATCTATTGTGGCCAAAGTGGCTTAATCCAAAATTAACCATGGTTTTTTTGAATAGGGGCAAGAAGAGAAATGACCTAGTAAATAGATGTCATAGAAAAACATTAACCACACCACCTCCACAGTTGACAAGGACAACACAGTAGTGTGCACTATTAAATGTAAAGACAAAGTTCAAGTTAAGGCCTACTGTGGAATACCGTTTTAACCGATGAGATACTTGTGAACTGACTGATTACACTATTATCAGATCTGACTTATATGGGATGGCTTTTAGCCAGCATATACAAATTGCCCCAATATAATTTGACATCGTCATGCTTACAATTTCAAAGTTATTGAAAAAGTAGCTGACAAAAAAATGTGTGGACTACACAATAACTGCAAAAATGACTGTGGAAAATGAATTTTACATTTAAAAAAACAACAAAAGTGATTGAGAGCCATTCCTAATTCAATCATCGAGCCCAAATCTATTGGGGGGGGTTCTCTGCATTTTTAATGGATCGTGTCAACAATATAAAGCTTGATCACTTTCAAAATCTATTTGTTTGCTACCAGTATGGTAGCTATCAAAAATGCCACATCACGCTTGAGCCTCACAGCGTACCGAGTGAGTGAACTACGTGTGAAATTGTGAGCACATAAACAGCAGTCTTATTTGATGATAGGAAATTGTAAATACCATAAAAACAATCGTATCAGAGTCTGTAGCACCAAACACTCATACTGAGTGGACAGAAAATGTGACTGAGACATTGATGTATGCAACAGAACCACATCAATGAAGAGAGAAGCATAAATCTCGTTTGACAGTAGATGCTGTGCTGTGAGTGTATACAAGGTATAGTAGGGACTGAGAAAGGAAAAACTTATCTCAAAGGAGCTTCACTAGTCCAATTTAACTTGTGGGCAGTTTGTGAGACAATTGTCCCTATAAGACTTTGCTGCAGAGTTCAAAACACCACTATTGACAGTAATGATCCATCAAGAAGAAAGTGAACACTGGACACAAGTGAATTGTCTGATGCAAACGTACAAATCAAACCTACCCTGAGTGTGTGTGTGTGTCTGTGTGTGTCTTGGCAAAACGTAGGTAAACTGTGATTAGCATTACAGGTTGATAAGCAGTACACTGAGAACAGGTCTGCCTTGCCAGGCCCACACAGCAAGAGCAAAGCTGATCTGGAGATAGAAGGCTTGCACAACCAGGTGCCTGTGTTTTGAGTGTGTAAGTATGTGTGTGTGAGACACAGAGTATTTCTGCATGTTAAGAAAGACCGAGAGGAGCGTGTAGAAGTGTGACATCAAGTAATTCAGCCGGTTCTTTAACCATCCATTTACTTCTTTTAAGGTAAATACAAGTGTAACTACGAGCAACGTGTACCAGTATTTAATCCTCAACTATTCAAGGATTAAGTTCCTACAAGCCAAACTAAGAATCGAATGAAGTCTAACCCAGAGACAATCAAACCACTTATAGATGTTCCAAAAGCGCTAAAGTGACTCTAAGTCTATGTGACATATGATGAGCATTAAGCCTGAAGGAGTGAGGAAAAGAGAGGAGGGGAAGCCACCTTCTGATCCGCATGTCACCCCCCCCCCCTTTGTCCTCCCGGGCCGGCCGAGGGAGACAAAGCCATGTCGGGGACGGGAGGAGGACGATGATGATGCATCTGTCACCCACAATGACTGACTGATCATCCTGACAATAGACAAAGCCCTACCCCTCTCTCAAGCCACGTTTATATGGGCTCAGTGCAGCTCTGACAAAAAGCTCACATCTAAACACAAGCATCCCCCGACTATACCCCATAAAATAAATAAACCCTGCCACTGTTCATCATCTTACAGCAATCATTTTATACTTGCCTACCTACCAGCAGGGTTAGCCGACTGGAAGCGGAGCGTGTAAAAAGACAGCGCCCACAACGTAAAGAATGTCCCTTGAAATCTCGATAAGTATATGGATATTAAGCTTTACCTTGGTCACTCGCAACACTCTGATTTAACTTGGTGGTCCTCTCTATCACAGCATGGTGCTTTGGTAAAGGAAAACACTTAAGCCGCTCTATCAAAAAACAAACAAACAAAAAACAACACAAAACGAAAAAAAAAAAACAAAAAAATCACGGTGTTTTCTTGAACTGCTGTGATTGATAGCTAAAGCTACTTTAGCCTATGTGCTAACTATTTCCAGACTGTCTCGATCACATTTCCAACTAGTTCAGTCATATGACCTGTATGGTTTGTGAAATAACGTTGGTTATTACGTTAGCACAGATACAAGTATGTGCACCGTCACTTTAATAACTATATTGGTTGGAATAACTAGCCCATATGCTACTTACAGTTACCGCTAACGCTAGCGAGTTGGGTGCAAACTTGCGACAAGTATTTGTCGTTAGCTAGCAAAATGCGCTAGCGAACATTGTTAACTTGCTTACGTTACAAGATCAAAAAGTGCAAAACCAGACTAAAGTTTGTTTCATTGCATATGCTTTACCATTCCGTTTTGCCAGTGACTTGGATATTAGTGCTCGGGGATCCAGCCACTGACTAAGGCTCATTTCTAATACGTTATCAAAACTTGGCTTTGAAAAAAAGTTGGATCAAAGCAAGCAGAGCTTGTGTTAGATTAGCCAGCCGCAGATACCTTCGTAGTTCGGACTAAAAGCTCAACCGTTGATCGCTCAGAACCTAAATGTAATTCAAAGTTTACCATTTATTAGATTCACAGAGAGCTCTACACCTGGATACACAACCATTCCGATGAGCTTCTAAGCATATTTTCAGTGCTAAGATAGTCAAGTAGCATGCTAAGCTAGTTAGCCATCCTTCAAGCTAGCAGCCAAGACGGGTGCTCGGTGGAGACATCACCAGAGCAAACTGGATTATAGGACACTCTGGAAAAACAAAACAACTCAACTGTCTTGAAAGCCAATGGTAACTTACCATGTCTTTTGTGATGAGTCAGGTTCTTCTTTTAGTCCTGGGATGTAAATCCATAGACGAGTTACGCCAATTCCAAGGGGGGGGAAATCAAGACAGGGTACTTATTTCGGCGTCCAAGGAGCTTGTTGCGCCTCCGCCTAGCTATTTTGCTAATGCTAAGCCAGCTAAAGCCAGGCTACACGTATCTCCTCCTCCAGAACATGGCGGGCAGAGTGGGAGGGGGGAAGCTGGGAAGGGTGTGACCAGGGTGGCTAGACTTGACTGTGGCACAGAAAGACCCTTCACCCCCGGCTGAAAATGCCGGTCGTGTCGCCCTACGAGTTATACATGTAATGTAACAGCACCAGGGCAGGCCGGCTTCACCGTAATCGTTATAATTCATGTATTTCAAGTCTTAGCAGAAATGACAAGCTACAGGGTGGGCATCACTGCTGGGAGAACAGGACCCCATAATATATGTCTGATGCTGTTTAACGATGTCTGCCTCAGGATTGCAAATTACAAGGATAATCCTATATTAAACTATAGCTCTTGTATAAGTTCTTTTGTTTTAGCTGTTTAGTGGCTGCCTAGACAGACCTACCAGGTAAATCAGGTTCTTCTCAGTAAACTTCTTTTGTCCTTTTTTTCCTCTCTTTTTTAAAGGTAGTTGTATCCGCCACAGGGAATTGTGTTCATAGGCTTATCACACAAGTAAGTGCATGTCATGGTTTGTTAATGCCAAGAAAAGCCCAGTGTGTGTGTGTGTGTGTGTGTTACAGGTGTGTCAGTACGAGCCGCAAACACTGCAGGACAGCATTCCATTACTCAGATTTTTCCACTGTCTCTGTCTCATCAGCAGAGTTTTAAATAAAGGGAGGGGCAGAGTCATCAAACATGCAAAGCAAGCTGTCTTTTATTCAGATCAGGTGATATGAATAGACATGAAAGGTTCCCTGAAAAGTGTATAGTGAGCTATAAATAGAAGTCTACATGTGTAGATGTTGTAGATGGTGAGTGTGTTGCTTAAAAATAGAAGCAGGAATCAAAAGCATCATAGCTTCACATCTCTGCCGAGGAAAAAATTGCTAATACCTGGATTACAGTAAGTGGTTGGCCAATGTGTTGTGTTTGGCTTTCTGTTAATATGCCATACCTCCTGGCCAGCAGTGACATTTCATTTTGGTCTATTTCTTCTTTCATTCTCTCTGTCTCTATGTAGAGGATATCACTAGAGCTACACTCTCTGTGCTCTACGTTTGGAGCGCAGGATAAGCTCAAGAAAGTCAGGCTGATAACTAGGTGTGTTTGTTGCTCTCTGCGCGAGAGAGTGCGAAAGAGAAACTTGGCTTGGAGATTCTGGTGCAAACGGGCAAAGTTTAAACAATACCTCATCGGCCACACTAGCTTTCTTGCTTGAAACGGAGCAGGGATGACATTTGCAAATCGGGATGCAAGAAAACCAATAAAGTTATATTACACTGTGTCTTATTAAGTACAAATCTGATGGGGTTTTGACAAGATGTCACCAACTTCCAGGAGAAAGATGGTGAAGTTCTACTTTGCTGTTACTGTTTATTAAGTGACTCAAGACCCTTACCAAAAAATGATTTTCTAGCAGTGTTTTTTAATACTGATAGTAACTCAAACCTGGCTGAATTCAATTGACTATATATCTAGGAATTTGAGTAGATGACTCATCAAACTAGACTTCAAACTGACCACATTAAAAGCATAATTCCTGAAACACACTGAAACAGTCAATATTTAGCTCCAATATGATCCTATTTAAAATAGGATTATGTACCAAGGTGTGTTTTCCAACAACACTAGAGGTGACAAGAAGTGAGCATTATGTCTTTGTGCTATTATATAAATAAAAACATATATTTATCTATAATACTGCAGGATAATACAAAGCAAAACAAATGGAATTCCTGTGTGTGATAAATACTTTCTTCCTTCCCAGCATGTCATCAAAGATAACCCTGAATGTGAAGTTCAAGGTTGGGTCAGATCTCTCACCCAATAAATTATTTTGCAAACAAGAAGTAAAACAAATCAAACGCACATAAAAAAAATGTGACCTTGGCATATCACACAATTTACTAACTCCTGTTATCACCTTGTTCCTTGTTCCTTGTTAGGCAGTGCCTTCTTAAGACAAGTCTTATCACGCGCGCTTCAGTGCCTTATCAAGCCCGTTCAAGCTTGTGCAAGCATGAACTGTGCTATTCGACCGAATGTAAAATAGTTACATGGTCAGTGAGTGCATTACAGATGAAGAATGTCATACAATGTGCAGATGCCTCCTGCAGATAAGATCACATCATCCCTCTGCAGGTCCAGTCTGCGCCAGTAGAGGTCAGGAGTGATCTACTTTTCATGGATCTGAAAGTTTGGTTGTAATGTGAAGGTAACTTTGGAGGTCTTCCTAACAAGAGCCCCCGCAGGAACGCGTGTCCTTTAATATGTGATTATCACTGGTCAGCCTTGATTTTAAAAAGTCATTAGAGCTAATTAACATTAAACACTACAGCCTGCCTGCTTTCATATAGCTACCCCCGTTCACAACACTCATATCCTATTAGAGACTCATTGGGCCCTTGGCTTCCCCCTTCCCCTCTTAGGTCTAATGTACTGACCAGGGCTATACTTAGTCAAGTATAATCGTTTCCTAACAAAGCCACCAACACAGGTTTGACTGAGCAGCAAAACACAAAATAGTCTCATTTGCATTTGGCCCCTGGTGTAAAATCCATAATCCCCTACATCTTCATACTTTACAGCTACATCTTAGCTATTCAGGTATTTTTATTACCAGCTGCATCACATAAGCTTTCCAACTTATAATCATAATCATAATCATAATCACAGAGAAATGAGCAAGTAAATCTTTATACAGTATATTTACACTTTCTCTCCTCCATTTCAATATGCAGTAGTCCCCACAAATACTGTTACCGGTCACCACAATGACCCATGATGTCGACACACCCTCCCAGGTGTTCCACTGCCCTAGCCATTTATACGTTGTCCTTTCTATTTCTTAAAGAGTTATTTGCCTCGGGTGGTCCCAGCATTGGCCCCTCATCATTTACTCATGAATTAGTGGCACTGTCACAGAGTATTTCACATCTGCATTTCTTAAACTGTCGCTAAAAGGCCTAGATCAGACCCATGGGTGGAGAGAAGCAAGCTGCAATTCAATAATTAAAGAATCCATATGGTCAAAATAACAGAAACACCAGAGAATATATTAACCCTTAAATACCAAATTGGTGAAGCTCATAATATTCAGTCTCTGTCTCTGAGACTTGCTTGCCATATCTCATCCACATCATATAACTGAGCAGTGTGTCACACGCCAGCAATACACCCACTACAGTAAATCACAGTTACAAAGGCAGCAACGCATGTGAATCATATTAATTTGCATATCATTCAGCGGCATGTATGAAAAAAGAGGGTCAAATAAGGAAACCTGCAGATGTACAAAGAGGCCTGACAGTTGCTGCACAAACAAGTGGTGCATCAGTTTCAAAGCCTACAAAGTTATGTAATGTGGAAGGGGGAAAAGACCTGCAGGATTTGGTCTTTGGCCTGCAGGGGCACACATGGTTCCAGACGGAGCTGAAATCAGCAGAAAAGCAAAAGATGATGGAAAGCATGAAACGGGATAATGTATAATACCTGCCGCTCCTGCCAGCTTATTAGATAAATCTTTTCATACATGCAAATGGTATTATGCTCGCTGGGGGCTGGTGAAGCGCATACCTGGAGAAGGTGAGCAAGAAGAAAAAGCGCTTAACAGCTTTAACAGTTGACATTTACACATTTGAAACGCACATATCTGAAGTGAGTTCACTTCTGTGATTCTAACTTTTAATTTCCAACAACCGTCAGCAACACTTTGATTTTAAAATGTACAGCTCCTATATAACTACTAACTGAAAACAGACAAAATTACATCTTGTAATCTATAATTCAGTTATGCTCTGTTTGCACACATATTGCTGTAGTTTTCAGTCTATCACTGTTGTTAACAGACTCTCTAGCAGGTATCCCATACACCACAAAACTAGCTGATGTGATTTGAACCAGCAGTTACAGAGCAAACATTAATAATGCACAGTGTTGATCTTACTCTGCTACAAAGAGCTATATTAATTCAAACACAGACACCTTATCTTAATGCCAAATTAAATTTTCAATATTTAATTCACTAGAAATCATAAAAGTAAAAACACAATGTTTAATTTAAATATTTGAATCTTGTTTTCTTGTTTTGTTTTTTGTTTTTTTTAACAATGTGGGAACCAGATTTCCCATAATTTTGCACCCACCATCACTGCGGACACTTTCATCCTTGTGAAACTGCTGATGCAGATAGAGATTAATTGATATGTTTCCACAGAAAACACTATAATTACAGACAGCAAGTGAGTAAGTTATTTACCACATGCCTTGTAATTTTGAAAGGGTGGGCACCAGAGTGGGCCTTACTTACATATTTAACATGATCACAAAAAAAAAAATTAGAAATCAACAATCCCTGCTGGTCTTTTACTCATTTTGACTCGGTGATGAAATATGCCGCTCAGGCATAAATAAAAGATTGAGCTTGAGCAACAGACGTGGCTGCTTCGTCTGCTCAGTGTTAGAGGAAATCAAAAGGTTTCTCACTAAATTTATAAAACTTTTTCAAGCCACTGTTGTTATGACTAGGGAAATCTCTCATCTGAAATCTTATGTGCATTAGCGTGGAGAAGAGGTAGAGGTGTTACATCTAATTTCTTTGCGAAACCAGTGAGAGAAGGGGAGAGACAAGGGGAAGACAGAGAGAAAAAGAGAGAAATGGGAGATGAAAAGTGTCATGGGGACCATATAACATAAGGAGAATCAAAGGGGGAAGACAATCAGTGGACAGAGACGACAGACGTTCTTTTCAGATCATGATAGCAGCAAAAAAGCAAAGACAGTGAGAACAAGCCGATGAGAAGCTGGGCCTCAGACTAAACAGATGGAGAGAGGCAGTTTTGTCTTTGCTTTTGAAGGGATGTTGAGAGACTCTTTGCCCACCCGTTTTTTCACTGTTGCCCACTTGCTTCCGCTGTAAAACACACACACACACACACACACACACACACACACACACACACACACACACACACACACACACACACACACACACAAACTCATACTTGAACCTGTTCATCTATTTCCTGCCCTCTGCATCACTGATCTTGACAGGATGATATGTTAGTGTCACTCAAGCAGAAAAGCGCTGGTGTGCCTGTGTGGTGTGGGAAACATTTGATGCATCACAACTGTAGGCTACTTAGTGTTTTTTTAACAATAACAATGAGACAAGCTAAAAAAAAAATTACACATTAGTTGATGGGAAGGCTTCGAAGGTAAAATTCCTCAGTATGATCAGAAAGGGCCTCACCGTGTTTGGGCAACAGATGTGATGCAATGATAATTAAGCCACTTCAAGAACGCTTACGGTTCAAAACATCTGGAGCCGTGTTCACTGGAAGTGGACAGAAGAAGTCATGTAACTGCATCAGATGAGTGGATTGGACAAAAGAAAAGAATATAAGCAGCGGCCAACACTGGCTGAGTGGACAAAGAACAGAACCACTTACAGAAACACAAACTCGACAAACAGTAAATCTGAAGGAAAAATTGCCCTCCCCAGTTTGTCTGATGAGTGATGCTTGGAAGTGCTGCACAGACGCCACGCAACAGTAATGACCAGTTGGCACAAATTTAAGAACAGAAATGAAAAAAAAGCTGACAAATGGACGTCCATCCGCAGAGGTTTTATTGATCTCTAAATCCTCTGATCCTTAGTCATCTTTAAATTACACACAGGAATTACACGGGAAATCATCACAAACAAAAAGGGAAAAAAGTAAAGGACAAGTTTGTGCTTTGGCCCTTGTGCTGAAAGGCAGTTCCACTTCCTCTCTTCCTCTTCCTCTTCTATTGTCCCATCAACACACATCCAGCCCTCCTCTCCTCTGCCAACAATCCTTCTACTTGTGGCTGAGTCAAAGGAGCAGCTGACTGGGGATTTCCTGGACAGGTCATGCTATTGAAACCACAGTCCCTCCATGCTGTCCTGCTCTTTTGCTTTGTCTAGTTCTGCTCCATTTTTCTCCTCTCTTCTAAAGACTCATCTCTTTCTCTCTCTCGCCTCTCACTGCCTCACAAAAACGCCAGCTGATATCTTTCCTGAGGTGTGGTTGATAATTACGATGACCTGATTAGCTACTTGTTGTATTTGGCAAGAAGTTGTCAAAGAAAGTTTCCAGACTCCTCGTTTTTACCCACTCAACGATACAGTACAGACTTGACACCCACACTCATAAAGTATCTGACTTAAAAAAAGGCACATGCTTACAGTTATGCATATTTCACTGATGCCCTAACCTTTTTCTTTGACCTTTATCATGCTGCATGTTGACATTTGTAATCTACACCTAAACTAAACCTTCACAAGTCTCTGACATACTGTGTATCCAACCAGACTAAAATTCATTTCTTTCCAATTCTAATCACAGCACTGAACCTATTCATATGCTTAACTCTGCAAAATAAATCTGTGATCATTTAATGTGTAAGAATGTCCATGTTTTTTGGTTTTACACAAGTATTGTGCTGCAGGATAATGTCATGGTAAAGAATAAAAACACATAACCCATGATTTTGAACAGCTACAGATGGCTGCACCTTTTCTCATGACATATTTTGACGAGGCAAGAGGGCGACTGCTTTGTCGTTCAGTGGCAGCTTGTGGCCTCAGTGTGCAGTTTGGAAAATACAGACCTTATAATTAAGAACTGAAGTTTGTATGTAGCATCTTAAATCAAAAGGAGAATAATTGACTTTGTCAAGTATTATACTTTATGAGAATGCAGCATCAATGTCTTTTAGGGCCGATTCACAACATCAGAGGAAAAATAGGCAACGCTAAACCTTGATTTATGGCAGACACAAGGGGTACACAGGAGTCCCACTGATTGGCGTAGATTTTGATTTATAGTTCAGCATCAGATTTCTCATGCTAGCACCACCAGAACACTAGACAGATGTATTGCACTTGATCAGGCCGTATTGTTCTTTAATTAAGTATATTCCCCATTATAACAGTCTTTCATTTATTTTGTGATGCGAGCGACACTTGGTTGCTGTTAGAGAGCCATGGTTGCAGGGAGCAGGAGGTTTGTAGTGGAAGTGGCTTTGCTAGATGTGTGTTAGTGAAAAGAATATAACAGCCTTTTTTTTTTTTTTTTTTCAGTTTTTTTCATGTTGTTTTCACTCTCAACAATCTCGCAAGCAAGACATCCGGACCAATCACAGTCCGTGCGGTATCCAAGTGGTATCTCCAAAGCCACTCTAGCCCTGACGTGAAGCTAGGTTTTTGAGGAGACACGTTTCATAAGAGCCTATGCATGTAATCGCCCCATGGCACAGAAACTGCCGGAGACAGATGATGTTGGCTGCTGCAGCTGTCAGGCAAAAAAACTTTTTATCATCCATTGTATATTCTTTTTTAAAAACCTGGAAAGGTTCAGTTGGCTGCCCTTTTATCATTTTCGGCATTTTTGTTGGTCGGATGGGTTGACAAAACACAGGACTTTCACACAGGAAAAACCACTGTTAATTTCCCTTAATTTACCTTGAAACCAACAGTCAGTGTTTTTTGTTTTATCCACAACCTTAACCATGTTTGTTGTTGTAATCGTGACGAACCTTCTACCTTCTAACCTTAAATAAATCACTTATTTACATCTAAACCACAATATTTTCCTTAACCTAATCAAGTTGTTTTTGTGTCAACACCTAACCAAACTGTGACCGTTCCACAACCATAACCATGTCTGTACTATTGTTACCATGTTGAAACAAAGCTTCAACATGGTAAAGCTACAGCAAATTTGTACTGTAGCATGTACAAATTCAAAGGGGGGGTGGCAGTTAGCAAAGGGGAAGTCAAGCCTTTGCTATAGCTGCAAGAACTACAGACTGAAACTGAAATCTGTCCACTTGCTGTGTGCAATGCAATTCGGGTTTGATGAGCCAAAAAACCATTTTCATATTTTCATTTTTGGGTGGATTACTCCTTTATTTCTCACCTTGTCCTGAACTTCACCTAAAGTATCAGGTTTAAAAGGTGATACAGTAGAACAGCAAACAGGAGCTCACTTTTCACGTCAAAGGTGCAAAGACAGAAGTTTAAAGACAAACCACACACATTCAGAATCCACAGAAGCCACATCGAGTGTATGATACAAATATATACACAGGAAGTGCCTCCCACTACCCTGCCCCTACGTTCTCTCTCTCTCTCTCTCTCTCTCTCTCTCAACGTTACTCATGGCAGTGTGTTGCTGAGCAGCAGCCAGTCGTGTTTTTCCCCTCACCGATCTCACTCTCTCTCATCCTCTGCTCTGACTCTCTGGCTCAGCGGACAGACGAGACCCCTCCGCTTTTGCTCCTCTTCTTCTCTCTCTTCTCTTCCTGTCTTTTTTTTTTCATTTTATCATCTTCCTTTAGCTGTTTATTTTTTTAAATATTTCTCCCTCTTCCACCCCCCCCCTCCCCATGCAAGGGGCTTTAGTGGGGGTCCCTGAAGTGTGTTTTGAGAGAGTGTGTGAGTGTGTGTGTGTTGGAGGGTTTCAGCATGGAAGCAGCGGCACTGTATACGTTTCGTGCCACTGAGGGTGATGAGCTCAGTTTCAACAAGGGAGACTTGCTCAAGGTAAGGGAACAATCTTTTCCCACTTTGTTCCATATATCTATCTATCTATGTACACGCATTACTCGTACTTGGACAAAGAAATTGACCAGCTCTCTTTCTCTCTCTCTGCCTCTCTCTCTCTGTGATAATTACAACAATTATAACTTTAGCATCTACAGCTCTTGACATCCTGTATCCAGGTGCTGCTGGTGCCCGACTAAAGAAATACCAGCGTAAAAAAAACAGTGTGTAGATTGCTTGAACTTGTTTTGAATGTTACAAACTTTGGGACATTTCCCCTTGAGAAAGGGATTTTTGGCCCTGATGCTGCTGGTAGCTGAGAATATGTACAGAAATGTATTTTTAATTTGATCTACATAGTTGTAACTTTAAAAGATGCTTGTTTTGCATTTTGACATTTTGCGAAATACACATTCACTGAGTGTTAGATGAGAAGATTGATAGATGTATGTACGGTAAACATGTAGCTGGAGCCAGCAGCCAGCAGGTTTAGCTTACCATAAAGACTAGAAACAGGGGGACGGATCAGAAACTGGTAGCAACATTCGTCTACCAACATCTTTAAAGTTCACAGATTAACATGCCCGATCTTGTTTGTTTTATCTGTACAAGAACCTTAATGTAAAAACGTGAATTTGCTGCTCTGCAGGGGTTATGCACCGGACTATAACGCGACTGGCAAAAAAAAAAGTTTCGGGCGAAGACCCACCCTACAATGCCTCTGACTGGCTTGGTTGGTTAGCTTTAGGCATGAGGATTGGCGAGATGGTTAGGGTTAGAAGAAAATGCCAGGGTCAGAGCTAGTAAGAGGCAGGTTAGGGGCATGACGTCGCCCACCTTGGATGGGAAAAAAAATAACTTGACTGGGAGCAGTAACTTCCTGGACTTTCTGCTGGTTGCCTGGAGACGGGTCTTGGCCAAGATGTAGTGAGATGCATAACCCCCCAATAAAATGGCAAATTGTCATCTTTGTACTTTTGGCTAAATGTTCCCCCCCGTTTTCAGTCTTTGTGCTAAGCTAAAATAACCATCTCCAGACAGTGGCGTCATAGTTAGTGTACAGACATGAGATTTTTATCAATCATGTCATCTAACTCTGCAAAAAAAAATCTTATTTCCCAAAATGACAAGCTATTCCTTTAACCTAGTCTATTTTTGCGATAAAATGGAAAACGTTTTTTTTTTAAGCTACAGCTTTCGCATTTTTCTGATGGCTAACAGGCCAGATGCAGTGCTGAGATAGTTCCTGCAAAGCTGGAAATTATTGTCGTACAAAAACTGTTCCTCTAACACATCAGCACTAAACCTCAGAATTGAAGACCAAGGGCTTCTTTCTAGACTTACAATATGATGTAGCCCCCGCCGTTCGACAGCCATATGCAGACAAATCCACGGTAGAAGACACAGTAGACCAGAGTGCAATGCTGCTGATAGACAAGTTCTGTGACAGAGGCATATCCAACTTTTTCTTGACTGAAAAGACCCTTCTTTATTTGCTCCTATCATGATATTGCTATGGCCACTTGAATCTATTACTAGTTTGCCATCATTCTATGAAGGGTTTCTAATTCTGGATAATGTAGGAAATCAATTGAGTCGTAGATGAGGTGGGTAGACGGAAAGGATTTCCGCACAAAATATTCACAGAAAATACCACAAAATAACCCATGACATGCATTTGATGATGTCTAATAGGATAGTAATGCCTTAGGGTGGAATTTACCTTTAATTGTAGGCTGTAGGCTGCTATATTATTCATCCCAGACAGACTCTGTTCCAATATTAGACAACACATGAATAAAGCAGCTTCTCATTTCTGCTGTCTGCAAAATCTTTTCTTTTCTTTTCTTTTTTTCTTTTTGGTGCTGAGTGTAGATGTATGAAGCAGCCAATATGAGGTGTCATTTAGTTTTGTTCTTATGTCAGTGTGTTACTAGAGAAAATAAATGTGATTCTCGCAGTATTTATGTGCAAATACAACTTGGTTAGGTTAAAACATTTGGGCTTGTGATTTGACAATCTTTTTTCCAAATCACCTACTTGTAAATCCTGATGTGTTTAGTTATTGGCTTTGATCAGCGCACTGCAAAATAATAATAGACTTACGTTGATGAGCAGTTCAACAGTATCAAAGCCACATGACCTATTTATTGTAGCTAAAATAGGACCAACACTTAAAACGCTGTTCATTTTATATATGCCACGCTTTTTTTCCTCCCACTGGGATAAACTGCTATCTTGTCTCAGTCAAACAGCTCTGGTTCAGACCTGGGTCAAACTACTTTTAAATTATTCCTCATGTTTGTTCATTCCTGCTTGCAGCACAGATGGCCCGAACTTTACAGTATCATAAAAATCTGTATAGCATGATGCAAAATGTCATTCATTTAAAAGAAAATACTACATAACTTTCATGTCACTACTTACTCGTGTTTATTTATTGCCTTCTTATTGTGTCAAAACCCATATTTCTATATAAAAAAGTATCTTAAAGCTTTATTTTGGTCCCATTTGATGAATGTGTGATCAATTAGGTTGTGTCGAGTGTAGACTCATAAAGAAATTATAAAAATTGTTTCATGGTTAAACAAAAAAGAAGCTGCTCTGACATTCGGTTTAAAGCCAGAAGACAGTTTGGCAAAGTTTGACACAAGGGAAACAAAAGCGGAGTGTTATTCTCCAAACACTAACACATGAATATGATAATTTGGGATTTGAAGCGGATTTGGATTGTGTAACTCCTCTGTCAGTGGCAGTGACTAAAATCGCAGGAAGTGGTCAGGTAGTACAATGGGTAATCCCATCACCAAACAAGGAACATGTCTCTAAAAAATTTGAGTCTCTGAAATAAATTCTTGAAAAAAAAAAAAAAAAAAATCCACGGACCTAAACCCAGGTTGTCTTTATGTGTGCCAGTGGGGCAAACAGGTGCAGGGTGTCACCTGGCCTGTGTCTGGGCCTCATTAAGAGTTTGATTTAGGTATTTACAGTGAAGTGCCAATGTTCATGTTGAATATTTTGAGTTTTTCCTGAATTTATTTGGGGTTATTATTATTATTATTATTATTTATGGGTTATGATTGTTGTTTGTAAGGGGTTAATTATGTAATTGTTAAATCCATTGTATGGTCCGGAAGGAGCTGACTCAGTCACAGCCTTATCAGTCGGGGCGGTCGTGGATAAACATCCTAAATATATGTTTTCAATACAGATTTTCACAGATGGGTCTAAGGATGCTGCTAACATAAGAACAGCATTTAGAATGTGCATTCTATATCTACATAAATAAATAATATTTTGGAACTGTTTAATACAACATTTAATTCAAACAGTCATATGTATATTAGTCAAAGAGTACTGTTACTTGTACAGGCTGACAGCTGTTTTACTGGCAGGATTTCTACAACGAGACCAAATAACTATTGAAATTCAGGTAACGGTCTGTAAAATTTAATCGGAAGAATGAAGGGCGGACTTTCTCTATTAGAGCAGAGGGGAATGAAGAAGCAAAAGCAGCAATTTTCAATGTGAAAGTAGATGTAGTTAAAAAGCATCGAAAGCTGTAGAAGTTATGAGAGGAAAGCAAGAAATTATTAACAGATTTGGCTGATCTTGGACACACCGTGTTCTCTCCAATGATGGTCTAGGAGCAATACAAACAGAGCAAGCAAGGACTTAGATTTTTTACACGATACAGGACTTTACCCAAAGATTTAGAACTTGTTTAACTAGTGTTTATTGCTTAACTAATAAACGGTGGAGCAGCGACAATTGAGTGTCTTGTCTGCGGCAAGTAGAGTTGAAAAAGAAGAGGAGAAGCTCTAGATGTAACTGTAACGTGTCCGTCAGCAAAGTGGAATTGAGAAGCAAAATAAAAAAGGACATCGAGAGGTAGAGTCATGAGAGGTGGGAAAAGGAGATAAGCGGGAGACAGTGCTTTTTTCATTTCAAATTTTGATTAGAAAAGTTAACGTCTGTGGGTCACAGACTCAGATTGATGAATTAACTGAGGCTGTGGCACGGCGGGTTAAATAAGTGAGTGCAAACGAGAAAAAACATCCAATTGGGCTTAAGCGAATGTGGCAGTCTTAAACTAGTCCAACACGTCATATTAAACTGCCTAAAATACAGCAAGGGGTTGTTCTTCTTGTTCAACTAAAAATTTTGTTTGGCCAACACTGTAACCACCAACTGACTGAAAGGGCAACCATTCAGCTGTGTGATTGAACAATGATTGATGCTATGAACAATAAATCACTCTATAGCCTGCAACACATTTTAAAATGCCCATACATATGCGCAGTGTAACCGTTAAAATAGCTGGTGCATGAAATAAAGTTCCTCAAGACAGAGGGAGAACAGGGCAGCTTCTTGACATATGGGCAACATTGCCTAAGGAGTTCTCCATCATAGTTACACTGAAGTCCCGACTGGCAGGATACATTAACAGCTGTACAGTTATTTATTATATGTCGCACGTTGCCTATTTAGTTTCACTGATAAAAGACAGAGGCAATGTAATACAAAAACGCAAAAAAGTGACGATGAAGTGAGCTCAGCTCTGCAGTCGAGATAAAGAAAAGGGGTTTGTAAAACTGCAAGCAGCCAAGCAGAGCAAAAAAAAAACAAGAGCTTAAAATATCAAAATGACAAGGAATGTCACAGGTGGATCATGTTTTAAAAAACTATGAAAACAGCCCCCCCAAAAAAAAAATTGACAAGACCCATGTCAAATGATAAAACAGGTAAATATTAAACTGGAGCTGGTGACAGTGTGTCTCTGTCACAACTGTCCTCCGCTGCCCTCATCACTTTGTTGTTTCTAAGCTCGTCTCAAAACTGTCAAAATATTAATAATAATTTACCATCGCCAGTCCTGGCTTTTTTAGAATGAAGCTGAGGTATAGAGACCAACAATCAGAGCAGGGATGGGCAGATGTCAATTGCTTCAATCACTTCTTTGGTTTGGAGCAATTACTTGAAACACTTCTGCTTTGCTATGTGAAGCAAAAATATATTTGCAGGTTTTGGTTTAAGATTTTTTTTTTTAATTATTTGTGACATACACACAATACAACAACGTGCTGGACCACATCAGCCATTTGTGTGAAATCAGTATTTTACTTTTGTGATAGAACCACTGAAACGTTACCCGTGGCACGCTGGAGATGGACTATAACAGCCGGACAAATAAAGCAGAGTCCTAAAGTAAGTGAGCTGACTGTAATGTCAGTTACACAGCAGTGTCTGTCTAAAAGTTTGCTTACAGTAGCTAAGATTAGCGACCGTAAGCTAGTGGTCAAACCAGACCACCCAGACCACCCTAGTGGTAGGGCTGTCGCAGCAGAACCTCAGAGTGTGCTGAATTGACTAAAGGTCGTTTTAATGTGTGTGAATTCAACTTTTCATTTGTAAGGGGAAAAATGTAATATTTCGTCCCTCAAAAGTTACATAGACTCCCTTTAAATGTTCTGCGTGAACTGATACTGTAATGAAAACACTCAAAAACATTTGAATTCTAGCTTAAATCATGACGTTATGATGACATTTCTGGGTTAATGCAGTTCAGGCCAGATCCGTTTGTGGGCCCTCCATGTGCATAATCATGAAGGTCTTTATTTGGCATTTTTAATTGGCCAATAATCTTGTGCACTTTGGAATTTGTTACAGAGTTGAGGGTTTGCACGAAGGTGGATGAAAGCCACTGTAGGGGATAATAGAAGAAGAGAGTCATGGTGAGGTGACTGATATAAAGAGAGAGAGAGAAAATAGTGGCCTCTCACCCGACAGTAATAGTCTGCATCAATATCATTATGGGAAATGTTACATCTGCATGTGTGTGTGTGTGTGTGTGTGTGTGTGTGTGTGTTCACTCCTAGATCACCAACATGGAGGATGATCCTAACTGGTACACAGCTGAGCTCCACAACAGAAAAGGCTTTGTGCCAAAAAACTACATCAACCTGCGGCCACACGCGTAAGTACACAAACACACACACACACACACACACACACACACACACACACACACACACACACACACACACACACACACACACAAACACAATCTTCAACTCATCTGTAAAGCAGATGAATACATTTCACACATCCAGCACTGGTCTATCTAAACAGCTCATCAGTGAGTGTGTGCAGCTCCGGGCGTTTTCTGCTCTGCTTTGGACATCTGCACTCTGGCTTAAGGCAACCTAACCAAAGGGACACATTCACTCGCTGCCTTACGTAATCACACACACGATACAACTGCATGTGTGTATGTGTGTGTGTGTGTGTGTGTGTGTTTACAGTTAAGCTGCTGGTACACCCTGAATCTCCATCAGATGGTCATACACCAGCTGGGTTCTATTTTTCACTGTGACAAACACTAAACTGACAGAACAGCCATTACAGCGGCTCTGGCTCGTTAATGAACACTGACATACGGTCCAGTTGGAGTTTGTGCACACTGTAGGGAGATATGTTGTCTGTAGGGAAGGTTGTCTGTGAGTGTTTTTCCTCCTCCACATCTCTTCACAGAGTCGTAAAAATAAAAAACCCAGAATGCTGACCTTATGACCTTAAGTGTGTGAGCGTTGTTGCAGAGCATTGATTCATGAAAGCAGAGCGCCATTTCTGCAAGCCTTGCATCCAGGCAAACTGCTCTATTAGGCAAGACTAACGAGCAAAAAAGTAAAAGGAAAAACAACACTATTACTAACGCTCCACCACTGACAACCAAAATCCAGCATTTTGGGATTTGTGTTGTGTGCATATTTAGCAGCGTGTTTAATAATAACTTCAACAATGTGATAATTTTACATACCCCCTCCCCTCCACACTCAACTTCTCTTTTATTTGTCAGCATTGATCTGTGCGGTGCTGAAAATACAAACATCCAAAGTTGTTAGATTTCCAAACAAAATCCTTTCTTAAGTTCAAGAAGTGTGATGAATTGTATTGTAGCTGCTCGTACTGTACATCTGTACATCGGTGTATCTCTGCCTGTGTGTGCTATCTTTACATCTATTTCATTTTCTCTCTTTTAATCTTTCTCACTCTTGTTCTCTGTTAATCTCTGTACACAGATCATATGCTTAAAGCAGTAGCATCACTGACCTCTTTCTTTCTATCTTACATGCATTCTTTTTTTTTTTCTCCCTGCCTCCAGCTGGTTTGCCGGTCGTATATCTCGCGGTGTGGCAGAAAGTCGACTCAGACACAGGGAGTGTGGAGCTTTTCTGGTCAGAGAGAGTGAAAGTGCTCCTGGAGAGTTCTCCATGTCTGTCAGGTAGGAGATCATTGATGAATCCATATTTTGCACTTTGAATTTTTTTCCACATTTACATTAATTCATATCTCCTGAGAGCTAAAATTCACACGTATGATTTCTACACACAACTTTTATCCATGTATTCCTTGTTATTACGTATTATTCTTATTCTTCATGTATCCTATTATTACTGCAACCACCTCGTTTCTCCACACGCACGATTCAAGTTAGATCCTGTCCCATCCTGCAATCTCACTCAATTAGTAGATCTATCTAAACATGTACTGTATGCACACATCCCCCAACACAGTATAATTGGTGTATAATTGTTTTTTAATTAATACATTCTGAATGTGTGCATATAGATGTGTATGTGTCCTCCATGTAGTGTTTATGATGGTGGCAGGGGATCAGAGGAGCAGTCAGAGGAAGAGGGTTTAGAGGATAAGGTCTGGGGCGGAGGGTAAGAGTGAGGATCTGCGACCCCTCTGGCCTGATGTGAGCTAATCCTGTCTGGCACGCTGCGGCATCTGGAGCTGCTGATGGGGTCGATCAGTTGTCTTGTCGGGGGGATGACGGTCAGGGAAGCAGCTGAGGCTTAGTGTTGTGCCCCCTGGGGCTGCGTAGATATTGGAAGTGAAGAGTCAGGGTGTGAGAGAGTGTGTCTGTGTGTGCAGTAGGGTGGTGGCAGTGGTGGTGGTGGTGGGGTTGGCAGGTGGGGCTTTAAAATGGCTCAAGTCGGGGGGTTAAGAGTTGGATTTGTGGGTTATTCTGCTGTTGGTTGTGTCAATATCTGGGCATGATACTCTCTCTCAGTGGATTTGTCTTAGGCTTCTTGAAGCATTAATACAGGAAAGGACAGGACAGTAAAGGAGAAGGAATGGAAAAGAAAGGAAAGGAAAGGAAAGGAAAGGAAAGGAAAGGAAAGGAAAGGAGAAAGGAAAAAGGAGAAAGGAAAGGAAATTAAAAGAAAGGACATATCGGTTGTCCGCAGTAAGGGAATCAAAAGGGAAAATTGTGAGGGAAGAGAAGGGAGGTGCTGTGTGTAAAACAGGATTTTGATGCTACTTGGTTTTTTTTGGCTGTTGTTGCTGGATTGTGCAGCAGCTTGAAAATTGGGTCAGGTGTTGGTCTGAGTGTGTGTGTGTGTGTGTGTGTGTGTGTGTGTGTGTGTGTGTGTGTGTGTGTGTGTGTTTGAGTGTGTGTGGTCCTTGCGCACTGACAGCTCTCCTGTCAGAGGAGACGTCCTGACAGGGGTAACCGTGGAGATTCAGCTCAGTACCGTCTGGCTTTGACGTCATGTCAGTCCGTGAAAATCGGATCCACTTTCACAGCCATGAGTGGAGCCAAGAAAGGGACTTTGTTTCTTGATTTATTTGAAAAACTGCTCTTGCAGTTAGAAATCATGCAACACTGTGAATGTGGTATAAGGTGAAACCATAAATTTGAGATATTTTCATCGAAACAAACATCCCTTGCTGTTAACTAAGGGTCAGTTTCACCTCCATCTATTATTACTAACCATAAGTAAAGGATTAAGTGTTCTGTACACTTTAGGTGATCAGTCTTCATGGAAAATCAGTCAGACGATCATTTTGTGGTCTGAATTAGAGACAGAATAGAGGGGGCCTTGTTTAAAATATTTTGTGAGCGGAATACATTTTGAAAGGCGGGTATGAAAGAATATGTGGCAGGGGACTAGCTTCAAACTGTGCTTACTGAAACTGTCCCAATGGGTTATTTAGTAGTTTATTTTTGGAAAGTGGAGCAAAGTGACGCCAACCTAGACTTTTATAGCGAGAGATGAGGAATCCATTTTGTTTAGCTGGACTTTCACAGCTCTCTTTGACTCAGCAGCAGATGCATCCAAAGGATATAGTATTTTGTCTTTTCTGAGTTTTTCAAAATGCCGTCTTTTCTGAAAAGGAATATAACTCTTTGAAGTTAAGAAAAAGAGCTGGGGCACGTCAACGTAGTTTTAAATAAAAGGCAGCATGATGTGTACCTGGTCCTATTTTGTCGGTGGTGTATTTTATAGATTCCTGCAGAGAAGAGATGTAGCTTTCACTTTTTCTCAGATTCAAAATCGCACTTCCTGATTTGACTTGCCATAATCACAATCAATATCAGTCCCTCAAGCTGCACGTTAAACTCATAGCTGAATGTGACAACGGCGCACAGGCTCTGTGAGTCATCAAAAGACACTAGAAAATCAGTAACTGAAGCAAAAGCAGACAATGCACGTTGAGGGAAAGTTACTTTGCTAAACAATTACAATTACGTAACACTGTAATTATAATTACAACAAAATATTTATTTTAGTGTTTTAGGGCTTTTAGGGGCTTGGGTTATTTTGTCCTTGAAGCAGTACCAAATCGGGGGGGGGGGGGGGGGTTCTGTCTATCTAACTGTTAGAGCAGGACCTCTTTGTCTTTTCACCACAGCTGAGTCCTACTTGACACATTTTATTTGAACAGTACGGTGGTCAGCGCGTGCATGCGTACACAGGAAAACTCACAAACACTTACCCAAATGATTTTCCTGTGGCCTTTTATCTTTTATCAGGTGAGTGTCATGTAGAACAAAAGACATTATCTTTGCCTCAACAGTCTGACTGGTTGTCTGAGACAGATGTCCGTCAGCAATTTAGCAGGTGTCTGTTAAGTGTCTCAAGCTCTGTGTGTTCACTCGTGATATTCAGAGGTTTTAATCCAGGTGCTATTCATCGAGACTGCAGCAGATATACTTGAACCACATCCGTTTTCTTGGTCTTATGTCTACTCTAAGTTAACATTTTCAGCCACAGAAAACAGACACCTGGCCACCATTTTTGACACGGTCTCAGATATCCCTGACTCGTGCTTCTAGTGGCTGATGGGTCATATAGTACATGCTGAATTGGTCCATTCATTTAACCTCCTAATCATCAGTCATCATTATTCTCTTATCGTGGTCATTACTCTAAAGAGAAACCTTTAAATGGAACTGACCCTTTGGCTTATGCTCGTTTTACAGCTATATAATCTTCTCTGCGGGTTCGGTGTCCCATGAATGTCATCACTTGGGGGGGGCAATTTCACACTAAGTCACTCTTGATAACCCCTTACATCTCAGAAGTGCATTCGTATAGTTTAGTTGGACCAATGAAGGCATGTGAGGAAAATGTGTCAAGGATTAGCATGACAGAGGTATGAAGTCCCTGAGTCCCTTAGTTATGCAACACCATTTTAGAATAAATACACAGGGCTGGGAGCAATATAGCTTCTTTCTGTTTTAGGTGAAATTCTCCTCCAAGTTGTGTTCTGGCTTCATGTATCCCCAAACCACTAAAGCAATAGTTTAATAATCTGGGAGAGAGAGGATTATTACCAATACCAGTACAATGTCTGTTATATGAAGCACCTCCAGCAGCCAGCTAGCTTAGCGCAATAACCTCTTAAGATCACTCATTACCACAATCCCATTTGTTACCATCGGACAGAAACAGGCTAGGTGTTTCCCCTGTTTCCAGTCTTTGTCCGAAGCTAAGCTAACTGGCTGCTAGCTGTAGCTTCATATACACGTGACCGTATCAGTGGTATCAATCTTCTCAATTTAACTTTCAGCAAGAAATTAAATAACCTAACTATTCTTTTAAAGTTGTTTGCATACGATGAATAAATAAAGAAAGAGCTCTGGACTGATTTGCAAATATCCCTAATGAAGACATCTTTGCCAAAATGTGTAGCAACCCTAGAAAGACTGGTGCATTGGTCTTCTGTTTTTTCAACTCTCTAGTTAGGCTTTCACAGCTTACACCACAGCTCAGTGTCACAGTTTAATACCACAGTTCAGTGACCAAAACACAACTGAGAGAGAATTGAGATCGACAGAGACATAAATACAGAGAGAAACAGAAGAGAGATGAAGAGAGACAGAGGGAAAGAGCAAGCAGCGAAAGCAGATAAAATAGACAGGAAAAGGTGAAGCTTACAGCGGGTTGAGGGGTGGTGCATGATTTACGTTCTTACTGTGTTTCTCTGTTTTCTCATACTGAGCCTAAATAAGACCAGCCAGTTCTCTTGGAGACAAACCCTCCAGAAGGTCTCCTCCTTTACTTTCTCCATCTCTCTTTTTATTCAATTTTTTCCTCACCTAATTCTATCCTTACTCTATCCTTTGCCTTTTATCTCTGCCTTTCTCTTCTCTGGATCAACTTTAGGGGTAACTAAAAAGTTTGGTAAACCCAATAAGAACAAAAAACAATCATAGTTTGATTTTACTCACCCTGACCTGTACTAGCAACGTAGAGGAATAGTTTGACATTTTGGGAATGACGCTTATTCGCTTTCTTGCTAAGAGTTAGATGAGAAGATTGATAAACTACTGGCTAACAAACTACTGGCTGTAGCTTCATATTAATCATCCATATTTTGGCATCGAAAGTTAACAAGTGTATTTCTCAATGTGCTCAACTATTCCTTTTAAGAATTTACCACAGCACCAGTGCCAAATAGCTTACTCAAATTGCTACAGGCTGGTTTAGCTAATGTCTTGGAAAGTCAGCTAGGAAACCTAAGTAATGCAGAACATGTTAATTTTGTAGGGTTATATTAGACCGCAAAGCAACTAGAAATTGTATTTTTCTTTTCTCTCATTTCAGTAAATTACTTCTGTAGCTTCTGACTTAAGGGTTTGTCCAAAATTACTTAGCCAAAAAAAAAAACAGTGGCTCTTTTGCTCTGGGATTTATCTACATGAATTTGATTATTTCTTCCCTCGAAGCAGCTCTGGCTCGGAGAAACTATTATATAACTACTCAAATCCATATTTATTACAGGAATTCCTTTATTGCATTCAAAAGTTGCCAGTTGCTGATATGGGCTCCATCCTCTGAAACAGATCTCAACCAGTGACAGCAGCTCTAGCTCTAAACCCGATCGTATCAGTCTGTCCTAATTTTCAGGCTGACACGCAGGACTTGACATGGTTTAAATTCATTGTATAAGGAGTTGACAATGGGGCTGTTGTCTAGGGATGTTGTCTTTTCAAAAGCAAAAAACAAATGTTTTCTTTTTAATCAATGTTTGTTCAGATAAGTATCTGTTTTCTTTCTGGCT
Organism: Xiphias gladius; assembly: GCF_016859285.1. Lineage (NCBI taxonomy): Eukaryota > Metazoa > Chordata > Actinopteri > Istiophoriformes > Xiphiidae > Xiphias > Xiphias gladius. The sequence goes on from NC_053402.1 coordinate 10,488,790, forward strand.
TGAGAAGAGAATCTTACTTTCTGGTGTTCACATCATTTCTTCCTCAAATGCTCCTTATTGAGCCGTCAACACACTTTTGATTAAACAGCCTCCACCAAACATCTTTTATCATTCTTCCCCTCGTTCGCTCCATCTCAGCTCCCTCTCTGCAACCTCAGAGCACACGCACACACACACAAACACACTTCCTCCCTTGCTCCTCATTCCATCTATCGAAGCAGGTGACAGTGGTGCTTTTTTATGCCGCAGGAGAAGCTGAACCTCTCACTCACTCACTGACATGCTTGGATGACATGCAAGCACAGGATGTAACACACTTACACACACACACACACACACACACACACACACACACATACTTTACATACACACTCATGGCCACTATTCTCACACATAAGCTGTCATACATGAGATGCAAGCCCTGGATGGGCAGTCACACACACCAACAGGCACACATTGGCTGGCACATGTCGACACATGATCTAATCTGTGATTTGCAGCAAGCACAAAGACTGATAATTTCTTGATATGACCATCATTTACTGACACACACACTCGCACACGCACACACACACACACACACAGTCACAGAGTAAAATGTATAGCTGGAGGTGTCAGTGTGTCCGTGTGAGGTATTGCAGACATCTGCAGTGGTTTAGAAACTGAACGGCAGATTAGAGAAGGGGGGTTGGATGTATGAGAGACAGTCAAAACAGGGAAGTGAGAATAGATTGATGGAGGAAGTCGAGAGAAAGATGGATGGATGACCTTCACGCCTCTTGAATTGTGCTTGCACAGAGTAAAAGTTTTAAAAATAACTTCTTACCTCATCTACAGTGTACACCAATCAGCCACAACATTAAAACCGGTTACCGGTTTTAATGTTGTGGCTGATCGGTCTATCTCTGCCTGTGTGTGCTATCTTTACATCTATTTCATTTTCTCTCTTTTAATCTTTCTCACTCTTGTTCTCTCTTAATCTCTCTCTCTCGTTTCCTTTTACTTGGAAAAAGAACATAATCTCTCTATTGCTGTCGGCCTTAATTACACTGGATCAGGGAGATGAGAGGGCACTTGGAGAGTGTGCTTTGTGTGTGTGTGTTTGAGTGAGAGTGTGTGTGCGATGAAGCTGAGACAGATGCTGTCTGTGTTGTTATAGCACACTGGTTCTCTAATGTCTCTGGGGAATAAGAAATAAAACCTTCAACTATTAATAGCTACAACATTTCATCTATTTTCTCTCCTCTTTTTCCTTTCTCCACCACAATGGGATCATTGACCCTCTGATCAGTGATCATAATGGTGTAAACAACTGTCAAGTTGAGCAAAAGTCAAATATAGTTTGTAAAAATTATATTAACTTTTCGTCGTTCAAATGACCTTATAACAGCATGTAGGACGTGATACGTGATCTATACAGCTGTGATGCAGCTGAGACAGTATCTGTATTATAACAGGAGTTGTGTTTTCCTCTGCAGGGCAAATTGAGTGTTAAGATGGGATGTGGTTTAAGTTTTGCTCAATAAATATTTGAACGGATGCTGGTCAGCTGCATGGATAGGCCGCAGGACATTTTGGTTTGATTTTTTTCGACGTGCGCAGCCAGAGGCGTCTCTACTGACACAACATGTAGAACTGATTTGCAAAATTCAGAATGAAAGATTTCAGACTGGCTTCTGTCTCTGGTCTCAAACACTGTAACAACATGTTTTTATATATTTGAAGACAAAATTTTATATGTATGGGGGTTTTTAGAAAAGCTCATTTAATGTCTTATACAATCAGAGCTTTTTACCACATATTGCCAAACTAATGATAGCATTTATAGAGTTTCAGTGTAATTTCCTACATATTTCAACTGGAATTATATTCCCAAAGAACTGGCTATTTTGTGGATTTTTTTCAACTTCTTGTGCCATATGAAAACCAACTTTAACTTTCTTTTATTTCATCAAATTGTGCGTGAGTTTAGCGTTGTGATATCAGCGTATGGGTGCACTGACAACCACTGGATGAAATCTTTGCCATGAAACGGGTTGATTGTCTCTCATTCATTATTTCTGATTTCAAGCATTTTTGTTAGTAAGACACAACATTTAATTTTAAGCTAGGCTTTGATACGACATTTTTTTGTGTTTCAAAACTGACCCGAAACAAACCAAAAAGTAAATGCTAGCCAGGGCATGGTTACAATTGCCTAACACCTGCAGGAAATGTGACCTTGATGTCTGCAGAGGCTACAGCACAACTTAAAATTATGTTTTGTTTCCCCTTTCCTTCCTTCTAAGTATTTGATGTGTTTCATTCAGCATTACATTATTTGTGAATCCCCTAAAGGGAAAGTCCTTGCCCTGTCTACATCCTGTCTTTAAACTCCACTCTTCTCTTTGCCTTCCAAATCCTTACTTATTATTTCTTTGTCATTCAGTGCAGGTAACGGCCAAGGCTTTGCTGCGGTCAGACAAACAGCTGCACAGGTTCACAGCTGGTGGCAGTAACTGAGCCCCACCAGTAGGGTGCAGCAGTGGGCCCTAAACAACTAGGGACAGTGGTGGGGCTGATGGAGATCATTCAAAGAGAAGATTGCAACTTTGTGGCGGGGTTTGTGAGTCAGTGGAGGGATAAGGCTGAATCAAGAGATGGAGACACAGTGGAGCAGATAACAAGGGGGGGTTGGGATAGGGAGGGAAAAGTTAGTTGGAAGTCAGATAATAGAGAAGAGTGAGGGCAACACAGAGAGGAATACAGACCCAGAGGCAAAGCAAAAGAAAAAAAAGACTGACAGATAGCACTGCTGCTCACACAGAATGAGTTCATGTTCAAAGACTAGAAAGGCTGGTACAGTGTTGATACAAAAATAAGTAAAAAAAACTTTACATTTGGCTTGAATTAATGTTTTGAACCAAAATCATGCTTTTTTTTTTTTTTCACACGACAGTGTCATCATTTTTGGAAAACTGACTGAGGGTGAGAGAAATGAGGACACGCAGGTTCAAACAGAGAAGGCAGAGAAAGAAGGGCAGGGTGGAGGTGTAGCTGAATGCCATCCAGTCATCAGGGATTCAGTCCTGCTTGTTCACAAAGCTCGGCAGCTGAATAGAGAAAGAAATTCTGGTTGAAACAAGCCGATGCTCATTTACTTTCACTGAGCTCGGAACAGTGCCAGTCAGACCACACTGAGGAGGAGTTTGGTGACGCTGAACCACAAATGCCAAGTTGTGCTTTTTCTAGAGAAAAGACTGATCATTTATAGGAAAAAAATCTGCTGTATCTTAATAGACACCAATGATGTTACAATAAAAAGGATGATAAAGAGGATGTTAACACACCATACCTACCTACTGCATTATTATCTTTTTAACAAACATGGGAAATGAGATCTTAGCAATTGTTAAAAGGAGCCTAACACACACACACACACACACCTACTCTGTGATGTGTTTAGAAGTATGGGGGAGTTGTATTGACTTCCGCTGCATATTACATGCAGTTATATAAGAGTATGATCATGGTGAGATGTCCAGATTTCTAAAGATATGCTGGCAAGTTACTTAGCAACCAGCACAGAACAGAATAGGGGCAGGTATGATTGCCAATGAATATTGGCCAAACTCTTAATCACAACAACAAGGCATGTACTCCAACGCATTGGCTATTTTTGTTTGTGCCATTTGCTTTTTTTTTTTTAATTATTATTACTTTTTAGCTACACTAAATTATTTTTTCCCCCATCAGCCTTCTATTCATCAAAATCGCTGGAACAAAAATATGTTCTGTATCTTTATATTTTTCTAATACATTATACCATGTGGAAAAAAAAATCTCCGTGGGTATTAAATACGTTTGACATCACCGGCTCTGCACAGAATCCCCCAAACCCACAGAGAAACCCATGTAAATGTCATTGTCTGCTCTTTTAATTGCAAAATATGACTCAAACACACTAAAAAAAAGCATCCATTGGTAATTGCCTCCATTCTCCACTGATTATATTAATTTAGATTTTGCACAGAATTTCCACATTTTTTCATCGTGGGTTTCTCTTTATAAATGTAGTGGCTACGTAAGCTTTCTTGTCTGTTTTCATATCGTTTTGTCTGTTTTATTGTTGCCTTATCACCTGTCTTGGACAAGCTGAACACTCAGGACTAATTGTACCTGGCTACAATAGATAAACACCAATGACAATTGAAAAAAGGAAGGCAACTATAGTATATTTGTTTTTTGAGGAGAAAAATGAACAAGACAGCACTAAATGCATGCCAGCTCTGACAGCTGACAGCTGTGGAGTTACAGGGGCGGCTGAGAGGACCAAAGGCAAAGACCATTGTTATCAACCCAAACCTGTTTCAAATGTATTGGATGCAAACAGCAACTTGTGATATGAAGACACACTGCCCTCCGAGACAGGACTCGGGGTAGATCAGATGATGTCTGACTTTCTGTTAATCTTCACTGTAGCATTGCGATGTGGCAACAACACACTCAAGACATGTCACTTCCACTTTTCCTTTAGTCTAACAACAGCAAAATTGAGCTCTTCCTCAAGTCTCTGACACAATGTGGTGATCACCAACTCCGTGAACCCGATGAAGATATATGAGGCAGCACGTATCTTCATTAATGCTCTTTTTACATGAGAAACTATGGTAAAATTTTCTCTGTTTCTCTGTTTATTTATTTTTGCAGTTATGGGGACCATGTTCAGCATTTCAAGGTGCTGCAGGATCGCTCTGGTCAGTACTACGTGTGGGACGAGCTCTTCTCCTCTCTCAATGAGCTGGTGGAGTTCTACCATAGCAACAGCATCGCTAAGGAGAGGACCGTCTTCCTGAGAGACCCCGAGCACTTTGCCAGGGTGAGCAAACGACTCCTTGTTCGTTTGTCTGGTTTCTTAATGCAGTCTAGCCGAAGATAATACTTACAACCACAATCAACCAACATTTTTTTACATTCTTATATTTTTACCATAGCAACTAAAGCAAATGAGACAAATACATTTTAAAAACGTTGGTAGCAAACAAGATGAGATGACATTAACACCTTTTAGTTAAATATCAGGTTTCTCCTCTCCATAACTCTCTTCTCCTATCAATCTGTTGTCAAATCAGTATGTTAGGACAAACATAACAAGCTACCCAGCTGTTCATATTTCATTTCGCAGTGACTTCAAGGCATAACCGCTTTTTTTTAATGGAGCTGACAGCTATGGGACCAGTCCATATGTTGGTAAAAATTCTGGAGCTGTGACTGTGGCAGCAGGGTTTGACATAGAGGTGCAGCTTGCAATGAAAGATCACAGGGCTGCTGCCGGTTAGGAGCAGAACCAAATCTGTCATCTTTTGCACTGAGCCAGAGGTAGTGAGCACCACAGCGCTACAGAAAATTGATTTTAAAACAAGACCCAAGCCACAGCAAATCTATGAAACTGTATTTAGGCACAGACTAGTGGTGGTCTGAGCTAAATGTTAATTTCAGCATGCTAACATGCTGATGTTAAGCAGGTTGTTTAGTGTGTTGATAGCGTGCAAACACTTGCTAATTAGCACAAAACCTAGGCACAGCTGAGGTTGATGGGAATGTCACTAGTTTTGAAGTCGTTCACCATAGACCAAAGTGGACAAATTAAAATTTTGACCTGATGGTGGCAGTAGAAGAAAAGTCAGGGGATCACCAAAGTTACGTGGATTCATCCTCTGGGGATCATAAATGTCATGGAAACCTGTCCAATAGTTGTTTACATATTTAATTCTAGACAAAAGCGGTGGACTGATCGACCAACCGACTAACAATGGTTTGTTTTTAGTCATGCCGCTAGCATGGCTAAACACACACCTTCACTGCTCAGTTGACCCCGCCGCACTAAACACTGAGATGTAGGTAGTAGTTTTAATGTTACGCATTAAAAAACATTATTCTGAGCATTGCCATTTGAACAGGTATTAGACCGAAGGCACAACCCAACTGAAAAAGATCCACTCCCATAATCCCAAATCTCATTGTTAAATTTCTAATGGTCTAAGCATGAGTTTAACCTCCCTGTTGTAAATCAAAGATGCTCTCCATGTGGCAGCTTTTTCTTACCCGAAGATGACTTTGCATTTGACGTCTCTCAGTGATCAGCGCTGCATCTTCAGTTCCCTAATGACTGGCGGTGTATTCTCAGGTGCCGAGCTAGAGAAGTGAAAATGATGTGATAAGTATTAGCACGCGGCTGGTGTTACAGTGATACGAACATGCTGTCATGTCAGGATCGCTTTGATCAAGTTCCTCCGTAGTGACCTGGTTTCGCCACTGGGCGCAGCTTGCCTGCCAATCCCAGGAATAGTTACCATGCAATGTAATCTTATCTGCAAAATGACTTCCCAAGAATATCAACAGCAAATTCTCCCATGGTGACACCATCATGGGAACTACCTGTCATTTGTATTTTCTCTTGCTAAACCTGACAGAAAACATGTGAATACGCTGAAATTTGGGATATTGAATAACTGGATGTGACAAGATACATTTTGGACCACATAACTCATTAGAGATGCAGCTTATCATTTGTTATAACTACTAAACAAGTTTAATATGGAATTTCACAATCTCACATGACCTTTGTGGTCTAGTGTAACGCCGTTACCAGTTCTTCAGATCTGAAGATCTAGATCTAGATTACATGTTGAGAACATTATCTACGTGAACAAAAATAAAGGTTTATCTATTTTCCACACGGGAAATGATGGGGCAAAAAAACAAACAAACTTGTAAACCAGTGTCAGAGTAGAGCTGTATTTTCAAAGATGTAATGTGAATAGCAAATCAGATTGCATTGGAAAAAAATTTACAAAATGGCTTTGGAGATTCAAAACATCTCAGACCTGTTGTGTCCGTCCTCTGTTAAAAATCTGTGGCCATTTTAATGGGTTTGGAAGGCTTTTCTTCAAAAGGCGTCAGCCCAAAGCAATTCTAATGCAGATGAGAACAGCTTCCAGGTTTCTCTGCCCATCATGCTACTATCTGTTTCCCAAACAATCCTGCAGATGGGGTCTTGTTTGTGACCACTGCTTTGACTCCACTGGCTCATTTTGCTGGAAAATGGAACCCTGCACTCGTCTATCAGCTCACCGCTCGCCGTTATTTCTCTTCTAGCTAAAAGCTTGGAGAAGAATGACTGCAGTAATATGTCTTTACAAAAGTAAGATAAAAACAAAACCTGAAAGAATGGGCTAGTTATAGTTTAAAATGCATTACCTGAAGAACGCTCATGCATTTCAAAGAACACATTAAATAAAAGAATGAACACACAGATTTACAGAAGTTTCTAATTCCAAAAAGAATAAAATATGGAGCACAATATCGATATAGTTGAGTAAGCCCTTCTGAATCTAATATTCCTTTGAAGATGATCCACTTATATTGATCTTTGTGACGTGTGAGCTTTACTTCATTAAATCTGGTCCTTCAGATACTTGCTGTTATGTAAGTGTAATGGAGTAAACTGTAGTGCTGAAGCCAGCAGGATTTGAGCTTTTCATCAACTTTCATTTTCTAAAACTTGATTTTATACCGTAACTCAGTTGGGGTTGTGTCATAACTGGCACTAGCAAGCAGACTGGTCCTGTATTTCATCCGGTGGAGCAGCAGACTTGCAGATGAGGATGAGAGGTTTTGATCCTGAAAACATGCTTTTGTTTCAAAGGGCAGCTTTTTCATAAATTTAGTTCTTGTCTAGCAGCATGTGGCCTCACACTTAAACGATTTAATGCATGTTTTAAATCACTGGGGATGTTGCACAGTGTATCCAGTCATCTGAGCAGATGCAGCTGGAGCAGGTGCGAGTGAAGAATTTGGCTTTAGGGCATCAGGATGGTAGTTAAATGAGAGATAACGATGGCGGACCCATGGGAGACTGTCATCTCTTTAATGTGGGCAGCTAACACAGGGAAACAACACTAGGTCTTTTTGAGAATTGTATTTTCTAATGATCATCAAGTAGTTTATGTAGCTGTGCCACCAACACTGGTTGTCATCTGTTCTTGGCTGAGGTGCTGGTGTCATGACCCTTGACCTTGAGCTAATATAATACAGTAGCAAATAGTAAAATAATGAATATATCTGTTCAAATTGCTAATTCAAAACTATCATTCTGTCACCATCAAAATTATCTTCTTTACTACTGTCACTGGATCTATCGTCTGCCTTGACAAGCAAAGTAATACAGGCTATTAATATGTTTCCTCTGACAACACCTGCAGGAAATACGAATAGTGGGTAAAGAACTTAGTGGGTATTTTTGCTATTATAAAATGGACTGAAGACTTTAACAGGATGTTTATGCTTATTAATTTTATTGCTATTTTACATTCCATTTAGTCTCTCTTTTAAATTTTACTTTGATGATGGACCCAGTTAGTCAATTTGCTCTGACTTCTCAGTAAATAAACAGTTATTAGCAGTCATCTTTTTGGCAGTGGCTCTTTAGATATTTGTTTGGAATAACATTGTTAAATGGAGCTGTTCAAGTGATTTAATCAATGACCTTCCATTCACGAGACTTTATCTAATCTTTAGTATCTTTAGTGACTCGATTAATAGTCGATTAATTGTCAGAAGACGGTGAAAAAGTCCACTGAAATCTCCCAAGAGCCCAAAGTGGCATCCTCTTGTTATATCCAGCTATCAGTACAAAACCTCAAAGATATTCAATTTACAATGATATAAAAGGAAAAAAAAACAGGCGAACCTTTGAGAAGCTGCGACGAGATGTTCTGGAAATTTTGCTTGAAAATTTATTCAAACAATTATCAAAGACGCTGCTAATTAATTTTCTGTTGAATGAGTTATCATTTCAGCTTTATTCTTTAGGATACTACTGCTCTATTAAAAACACTCAACAGAACCTTGAATATGCTGAAAAGTATGTTTTAATGGGATTAGTGAATGTGCTTAATCTGATTATTTTCTAACTGCTGTAAAATGAAAACATAACATGATAACTCTATTAAGGACTTCTCTGCATATTTTAGAAATAATATCAGACCTCCAACAAATTAAGACATTAATTACACTAAATAATCCAAGAACTGCTTTTCAGCGTAAGAGCAAAGATTATAACCAGTGGTTTTGGCTTTACATTGGAATATACATCTTTATTAGCAGATAAAAGAGTGAGCTTCTTTCTATTTAATGTTGTAACATTTTATTTCCTATTCCTATATTTTATGTTTGGTTTTTTTTTTTTTATTTCAGTGTCCTATGATGTGATAAGTCCCAGGTTAATTCCATATACAGAACGAAATTGCTCTATATTATATACTGAGATTTGCCCCAGGTCAGAACTAATGCTATCACTTCATGAACATGATTATTTAAGGTTCATCTTGACAGTTAACAGTACTTATTCTATATTATTCAGCCTCAGGTCTGACGTGGTCACAGTTCACCTTGTTGTTCTCTAGTAAGGGTTGCATTCTAGGTGGGCTTTGTGTAGACTGATTGCAAAAATAAACAATTATTTAAATCTGATACGAGTAACTTTTTGTTGGTCATATACAGTAAGCTTGTATCATTCCAACATTAGCACACTTGCTGTAAATTTCCTTGAACTTTACATCGCTGTGTTGCTTCGTCATTACTTGGAGATAATATCACAACAAGCCCCATACCTGAGGGTGACATGCTGAAGGTGCTGTTTACTACATGGCTTTTTAGCCTGAGAAAAAATCTGTCTCTCCACATCAGATTACAGCAGTTTAGTTATACCTTAATGTCTGTGTTCTTGTTTACTTTAGTGTTTGTACAGTAACTGATTTAATTAGAGTCTCAAGGGGTCAATTATATTTTCTATAATCTATTTTTAAAATACAGATACACAATCATTTAGCGATAAGCAAGCAGCTCAAGCATTTTGTAAATCCAAACCCAATGTCCATCAAAAATCACAACCTCTCACTTATTGGCGAGGTTATACTGATTATATAATATACGTTTGCTGCTAGAAATGTAGACATTATTTTGGACTCATCTCAGTACTGAATCATTTCAATTTTCAAAAACAGTTCTCCTGCTTCGGAACGCGGCCTGTTTTTATCTTCAGCTTAAGATAAGGGAGACAAGATCACATAAACTCCACCCTTCCTTTTCTGCATTGGCTTCTTAGATGTTTTGGCGTATCATGGCCATCTGTAATCCAAAATCAGTGGTCTTTGTTGTGCTGTAGTGAGGTCCGCAGATTAAAACACATTTTAAACATTAAATTTAGCAACTGGCTTTTTAATTGTCCTTTCATATAAAGTCACCGTCTAGCTGGTCTTCGTATCTGTCAGGCTTCTTCTTGGCCTTCAGCATCAACAAACGTCCGACGGCCACTGCACATATTTCACTGAGCATGTCTCCACACACCCTTACAACTCAGTTTTAACTCTATCAATGCTTCACCTGAAGAAATTACGATGTAAGGGGGTAACATGACAACTTAATAGCTAGATGCAGTAAACCTTTTTTTATCCTGTTAAATTATACTGTACCTAACTTTCCGGCGATTCATTCAGCAGCTCCCTTCCCTGCCTTTGTATCCTCATTGTATATGCTCTCTGTCAAATCTATATAGTAAAAATATTGAATATTAATAATTTACCTACTTCTTCAGTCACCAACATAGCATTGGAGGTTTTTAGGCTGTGGCACTAGAAGCACAAAGATACAAGAAAAAAGACCTTTAGATAAAGAAATGAATGCATGAAAACAGGATTTCAGAGAAGTCACGCTAACGTCAACCCATGTACTGTAAAAGATTCATGGAAATATTGTCATGGCTGATTACTCCCTGTCTGACTTGTCTTTCTCACTGTTTCTGACAGCACCACATGATCACAATTTCTTTCTGTTTTTGACTATGTGGGTCAGTGTCACAGACATAAACTAAGTCTGTCAAGGCCTTGTTTAATCTATGAATCATGTTGCAGTGCTTTCTGTGTTGTTCCTCCCATTGTGCGGTTGGTCTTTCCAAACTAATTCCACATCAGCTCATTACATGGTCCTAGATCGTTCCTTATCTCACCAAGGCAGGATGGGACGTAAATCTCAGTCTTTTTTTTTTTTTTTTCCATTTCTCCCACCAGCATATCCCCTATGTCCTTGTGTCTCCAGGAATTTACTTCAAACAACAAGCTCGTTCATGCAAACCTTGCCCCCTTTTTGACACCTTGTCAATTTAAACTGGAAACAGATGCAGTGTCAGAGGCGCTTTTTTCTGTTTTAAAAGCCCTGCTTGTGTGTGCGTGCAGAGATTAATCTAGTACAAAGCTCTAGTCCATTGATGTTACGGAGTAATTTGTTCCACTGTCAGCGCCCGCTCTGGGCTGGAGTGGGCGCTGGAGAGAACGCTGATCACAGGGCAGCCGAGCGCAGCCCTTACGGACGGACTATATTTCTCCTTCTAAACCGTTGCTGCTCACAAACTGGCACAGAACAAAATGAATGAATGTCTGTCTGTCTCTCACACACACACACACACACACACACACACACACACACACACACACACACACACACACACACACACACACACACAAATGCATATATACACAGCAGTCACAGGATCACTCATACAGACTCACACAAACACCCGAGCAAACAGAGGCCTGCACACATATGCTCTTTCACACCCAAACACTCAGGCAGAGTGTATGTACATGCACACACAAACTAGAACTCCAGGCTAGATCAGTGAAATAATAAAGGATAACACCATGAGGATTTTATAGATTTGTGGGACTGATAGATTGTGTCTGTGTCTCCTGATCCTAATCCTGCTGTCTGATGTGTGAGTGTACTTGTTTGTGTGTGTGCCTACCTCTGCCTGGATGCCATTACACTGGGCCTTGGTCTACACCAAGAGCACTCCACAGAAATTAAGCCCAGAATTCCAACACAGATACCCATCACACACATACATACAAATACAACTAAGGTATTCTTTACAGTCTCTCTGAGGGAGTCTCTGCTCCCTCCGTGTTCATATCGCATCCATTTTTCTCTGTTGGAGTGCAACTGACAGCTAAAAGGTTAGTTAAGTTCAAGCCACTCTCTTTAAGATAGTCGCTTTTATTCTGCTACTATTAAACTGCTTTTACCTTCACAAGTCAACAGAGATCGGAGGAGGCCAGCTATCAGGGGAGAAGGAAAACACTACTTTAGGTGACCTCAAAGAAAAACACAGTGAGACAGCAAAAGCACATCATCTGTGGGCTGATCTGATAGCAGGTCACCTTGCCACAGATCACAATTTAACAGAGTTTTTTAGTCAGTGTGTGTGTGTGTGTGTGTGTGTGTATAGGTGCATACTCTTATCACACCCTCACACACATCATTCTGGATTCTGTCTACCCATCTCTCTCTGTGTGTTACTCTAGATCTCTTTTTCTCTCTCTGATTTTCCACAAATTACTATTTTCTTTAAAGGCGCTGTGCTCTGTCAAAGCCCACACGTAGCCAATAATGAACAAAGTTTATGAGTACAAAATAAGGATGTGCGACCTAATTTTCATGTTTCATGAAGTTTAACGTGGTGAGGTTTTTATGAAATACACATCCTATTTACAAGCCTAAACCACAAAGTGCAGCTGCAATCTAAAATACCTTCTCTTAATGAGATTTGCCGTGTTTTAAACAAAATAAGCCTCTGCTGTCGGGTAAGGAGACATTTAACATAAGTTACATTTCATAATACCGTGACGGGGGTGGATGTAGACAACTGTAGCTTTAAAGGTGTAATATGCAAATATGAAATGAATTTTTTTTTAATCTATCTACCGGTCAGTCTGTCTGCCAACCAGTCCACCTCACCACCTCTTTGTCTGCCTCTCACCATCCTGTCTGTGTGTCAGTATGTCCTATATTCAAACTCTACTTGGCAATACGTGTACAGGGCGGGACATGTTTCTTTGTGTTTCTCTCTCTTTGTAATTCTGTCAATCAGCCTTTTAAGTGTTATCATACAAATGTCACTGAAGCCACAAGACCTTAATTTTTTTTTTCTGATGAAGTATGAATAGTTCAACATGTACAGAAAACCCCTCATTCTCTTTTTTGCCAAGAACTTGATGAGAAGATCAGTACCACTTGCATAACTTCAACGTAAATATGTAGCTGTCGCTACATGTTGTCTTTGACCTTCCTGTTAAAAATGTTAAAAGATTATTAAACTGATAAATCCAAAGAGGCAATTTCTCTCGTCTGCATGAAACCCATCATGTTACTGTATATCTAGTCTCTCAGAGCCAGACCTCACCAGCGCCGTGTCAGCGCTGGAGAATGATCTGGCTGCACCCATTATCATTCTGCTATATGGGTTTGTATTTCTTTAAACCAATCACAATCGTCTTAAGTGGCGCTGAGCCCAGGATGCAGCGACAGTGCCCCTGAAAAATAGTGTTAGGGCGGAACTAGTTTAGGTTGAATGTTTGCACGTCACTAAAATGGCTAATTCCCTGCAAAGGAAACGCCACAAAAACAGTAAGGGACGTATGTTCACTGTGTGATTGCACAATCCAAATCTTCGTCGAAACTTGCCACCTTCAGTGTGTAGGTTTGCTAGCTCTGAGGCTGTTGTTGTTTCCCGTAGCGAAGGAGAATTTGAAAACATTAACAGGCAGATAGCGGAAGGGGAGGAGAAGGCCGCGTGAGACACGCAGCCAATGGCAGGCTTATACCAGCAGTCTACATCCAGCGAGTCAGACTATCTTTGATCCGAACTATATACAGGGGCACGCTCAATCTAAACAGGTGCACTGCTGTGCTACGGTTTCCAAGTTGAACATCGCGTTTCCTCAAAATGATGTGAAACAGTGTACCACTGAATATAAAAGGCAGTGCGCATGCGTAACACAACAGGGTGTCCAATGCACTACTGTTTCAGTTTAAATAAATGTTTTGCTACCTTTTCTCGGGGCTGAACATGCCCCAGGTGTTTAGCCACATATCTATATTCTTCTTCTGTCTGTGTGCCGCTGCTGTCTTGGTCATCCCTCCCACGTTATTATTAGCTTATATTTAATATGAATAGCTGGATTGACCATGGTCTGGCTAAAGACCAGATGATGTTAAAAATGCACACAACCACACATACACACACACACACACACACACACACACACACACACACACACACATACACACACACACACATATATACACATTCTTTATTAAATGGACACAAAGTTAGCTGGTCCCTCAACTTGAATACACATGCTGCTTTTGCAAACAAACTAAATCTGATTCGAACCCTTTGGAGCACACCTGAGAATTGTTGCAAAAAATGTTTCTCGTTTTGTTTTAATACAGCCGTAAAGATAACAAGTGCAATGCTTCAAAAAAAACCCCTCAGTTTAAAAATTCTCCTACTGCATCATGGCTGTTCAACTAAAGAATACCTAGCTTTTCAGGAGCTGAGAAAAACCACCGTATTGATCACCGTGAATTTTTCAGTTCACTCAAAGGGGAATTTTCTATCCAAGAAAAGACCATGCAATTCAAGACAGAGAGCATTTAAAAGACTGTTTGAAATTCTTATTTTTAATCCATGTTGAAAGAGTATTTGTGAAAAACGATTCATCATTTATAATAATAAGCGTAATATAGTCATATAAGTAGGTAAGTATGCTAGTAAGTAACTAAAATATTCTTTGAGCAAAGTCAAATGTGTGTTTGGTTAATTCTAAGAGTCACAATGACACGAGCAGCTTTAAGCATGAATAATCGCAGTCGGCGGTAACCTCGATGGCAAATACACGGCATTTCTTGTGACTGCGTCACAGTGAAAGCCGCCCTGTTTTTCACTAGTTGATTGCTTTTAATGTGAAGCAGCAGTAGGACAGGCTGGATTTGCATTAACTGTAATTTAACACAGCTCTGATGCAGCACTAGGTGAGTGACCAGTAACAGTGAGGCTGATGTCATTGAGATAAAATTAAAACACAGTGTGGCTGGATTACACGGTGTGTGTGACGGCAGTTTGAGTCCAGCATGGGAATGGCGGACTCGGCCACTAACAATTAGAACTAGTATAGAGAGCGGTACTTATAAAATGTACATTGAATGGCTATTGCTGAAAAAAATGAAACATTAAAAATGGGGTTTGATTTCATGAAAATCTTTAAAAAATTACACCTGCAAGTCAAGAGTGTGGCTCAGTTTTTCCGTTTTGACAAGTTTTTATTAACTTTCTCTCCTTTTCCTCTCCCTCCATCGCTCTCTCTCTATTTCTTTTCTTCTCTTCCACAGCGTCCCCATCACGCACACGCTCTGTTCGACTTCACCCCCCACCACCCTTCCCAGCTACGCTTCCTGCGCGGTGATGTCATCGAACTCATTGACTGCTCCGATTCACTGCGCTGGAGGGGCCGTTGCCACGGGCATGTGGGCTACTTCCCACCGGAGTATGTCCAGCCCATTTACCACTGCCAATGACCTGACGTGTCAATTAAACACAGAGCCATTCCCGCAGGCTCTGCAACCAGCCGTCTTGACCCCCACCGCTCACACTGCTCCCCTGCTCTGCACCTGCCTATTAATTTCTGGAGCAGACGACTGAAAATGTTGTTGCTGAACTGCTCACACGTTACTGACTCCTCCCATTTTCCTATGGTGTCACATGTCAATCACAAGCCTCACCCAATCAGCTGCTACAGGCACATGAATTGCTTCCACCCGATCCCAAATCTCCACTTCCCTTTAATCTCGTAAAAAAAAAATTTTTTAAATAAAAAAAAAAATAAAATCCACATATGGACCTAAACACTGTGGAGAACAATCACACACATATACACACAGTCAAACACAGACAGACATACTCCAAGGCATAATAATTTATCACAGCTTATCAGCACTGGTGCAGGCTAAATAAAAGCAACACACACACACTGACCTGATGAAAAAAAAAAATGAGGAGTGTGTGGTCCATGGGAGCTTGTGGAGTAAAGGCAGGTTTTTCTTCGTTGGAGATGAGTCAGGATTTGCTCCAGTATTTTGCAGCCATCCCCACGAGGAGATCCGGTGAGCTGAGCAGAGAGACACAGAGAGTCATTGTGTTGTGAATATTTGGGCCAGAGACTCTTTGGATACTGACACAGCAGATTCCTCTCTCGCTGGGCTGGTGTGTGTGAGTTTGTTTGGAGGGATTTGTGTGTAAAATGTGGGTCTGAACATATGTAAACCTGCAAACTTAATGTATGTGTATGTTTATTATTTGACAATGGGAATGGATGTATGTGTGAGTTTGGGGATGCTGGTCATGACTGTGTGTGTGTGTGTTTGTGTGTGTGTGTGCATGTGTGTGTACAGCCCTGTGCTCTATGGACCAGTAATGGAGGATACTGTGTACCAGTGACCAGTGAGACGTACACTGCCCAGACGCCACTTTGTTTTTTTACTTGGCTTAAAATGTAATACGCTCAGCTCAAGTTATGGGTCATTTGTTTGTTTCTGTGTATTTATTCTTATTCATGTGTAATCTTAGAATATATACAGTATATTACAAGTAATATTAAACATTGTATAAAAATTTTGTTTCTGTTGCAACGATAGAAAACCACATTTTATGTGATTAACAGTGAGAACTGGGACTGGTCTTCCTTAACCTGTAATGACAAATCATATAAATAAAGTGAGAAATTTACCTCTTTGAACTTGAAGCTTGGGCACTGTTGTTCAATAATATTTAAATTTCTGTTATATGAGTTTTGTCTATTGAAATATAATACAAACACTATGGAGTAAACAAAACACCATGAACACTTTGTGAAAGAGGACTTCAACTACTGAAATATACTAACGACTAGAAAGTCTATACAAAAAGTGGGGTATGTGAGGTTCCACTTGATAGTAATGCTGTAGCCAACCATACAGTACGTCCATCATACTCCTACACTTTTAAATTGTGATTACTGTCCCCCTTTGTTGGTGAAGTTTGTCTGTGTCTGCCAGAAGTTTCGATTTCGAAACTTTCGATTTCGTAGGCCCTTTTTTTTTTTTTTTTAACCCCTGCATCTGCAGTTATAGCCCGGTTTCAGACCTCTGAGTCACAGCCCAGATTTCCCATTTTTTCAGCAATTCCAATAGAATAATGAAGTGAAACAATACACCCGGTACAGCACTTTGTGACACCTCTTATGCCACGAGTCCCTTTAATGTCACAGAATGAAATTCCATGCACAAAATGCCACGCGTAATTTCAAGTGTAAATTGCATTTTCATGACATTTGCTACGATATTTGGCACGGAGCGAGAGAAGGAATCTGTGCATCACGGCACACTACACACAAGCTGCACACCAAATGTCATGGCCGAGCACTTAATTGCATTTAATTCCATTTTATTGCACAAAGTTAGTGCTGAAAAGACCACAAATGACTGTCAAATGTCCTTGCATTTTTTTTTGTTGCTTGGCTAAAACAAGTAATTTGCAGACATCAGACTGGCTCTGACACCTTGCAATGGGCTGACTGCTTTTTGATTATTTTATAGACTAAACGATTAATCAAAAAAATTGTAAAATAATGGTAACAGTTTAGTCGATGATGAAAGTAATCATTACTTGCAGCCATAGACACAATTTTGTCCGTCACCGAATTGCATTTAATACTGTGTTACACTATTAAAATGCTAATAATATCGTAATTAGTGTGTGACGGCACATATTAAATTTACGTGTATAAACTATGTACATGCCAAGAGAAATCTCTCTGTCATTTAATTCTTGTTGTCAACATAATTTCAGGTCTGAGTGCGTTGTTTGCGTGTGCGCGACTGAGCGGCACCCCAACTGGCGACGGACACACACCCACACTCGGTATATGTCATTATGGAAGTTAGCGCATTGTGCTCTGACGGTTGACAGGTGCTATGCGAGGAATACAGTGCTGCTTCTCCACCAGGCTGTAATGTTTGAAATGAAGCAGGAGGCAGGGTTACATCCTATAAATCAATTCTGTCCTGTTTTCTTTCACTCTTCTGTATTTTTTCCCTAACAAACAACATTATTCTTTTCTCCTGGCAGAGTCACCTCTGGCTTGCCAATGACAGTTAGTCAATAAACCACCGGCATCCAGCAGGGGAGAAGAAGAAAGGACTTAAAGGTCTAACCAGAAATAGACTGCTGTTTTTGGTTCTTTTTTGAAAAGTGTGTTTGCCGCAGATAAAAGGGCTGTGGTATGCGTGCGGTAGACAGGCCAACACATTTACGATGACATATTTGTGCCATACACTACAAGTCAGACAACATAAGACTGCTAAACGCCACTGACACGCAGTCACAAAGCAAAACGCTCAGTTAAAAGTAACAGATGACAGCAGGAAAGTGTGGAAGACAGAGACAAACAGGAGGAAAACTGAAGTAGAGACACGGGACAAAAAAATGTTCAAAAGTGAAAAATGGGCCAGGGCGAGAGACGATAGAAAAGAAAGGAAGGAGCAGAATACTGATGAAAGATGGAAAGGCAGAGTGAGGAAGCAGTGTGTCAACTGTACAAATGAGAGTGGCAGTTAAAGAGCAAGGGGCGGGGGAAGGTGTGTGAGCTTTGACATCGGTGATATTCACAGGCTTAGAGGCAAATACAGCGAAACAGTTGAACCAGTTCGACGGACTGAAATTACCACAACCGGCTCACAAACCGTTCCACCACCGTTTAAAGCAGCCGAACACTTGATCACATGATCAGTCACATGCTGCCAGTCGGCGAGTGAAAAAAATCAAAAGGTGAAATGGACAGTGGATGAGTCAGCAAGATACCAGCTAGAGATTCAGCCGGTTACAAATGTGCAGTGACAGCCACATCAGGTAATGCTGCGCCCAAGAAGCCAAATCGCTTTTTCCAAAGCCCAGCCTCTCCAGCCTGCAGGTCTGAAGCCGTGGCTCACATCACTTGAGATGCAGCCGACCTCATTCTAGCCTGCAGAGACTGACCTACAGCATATGCCGTGTGCGCAAGAGGCTGGGCCCAACTTATCCGTGTTGTGAAATTACTCTGCTCTGTCCCTATCACAATACTTCATCAAGCATGTTAAAGAAAAACACCATGGGTTGCATGGGCGTGTTTCTTTGGGCAGCAGTGAGACAGCGATGAAAAACAATCTAGAAGGCCGGTTTAAGAAATGTATCTACGGGTTTGAAGGCTTTTCCAATGCACCCTAATGTACCAGGAAGGTGCACTTTGCGAGTATTTGATTGCCAGATGACGCTGTTTCAACTTTTATCCCAGATAACCCTGTGTTACTTTGTCTGAGTCCTCTACATCGGGACCCCCACCGTGCCCCATTGGAATAAGGAGACTGCAGTTCTTTTGTTTTTTTTGTCTGTTTTTTTCCACAATGCTGCTTTCAGTCTGAACACAGCCTAGTTTAATTCCTCCTGTACGCCTCCTAGGAAATCGTCCATGTCAGTAAGTCCACACCTTCTAATGGCCAAGTTCCTCGTGCCAAACTGAACAAGAGGCAACAGATCCTTCAATGTTTCTTCACACAACTGCAGCAAAACTAGTATCCCAGCAAGATTAGTTTGCATTAATTTGTTCTGTTACTTCACCCAATAATCTATGTTCATGCACACATGGTGACTGATGAACACCTGACAGTGAGCACCTTGCTACTGTGCATCCCAACTGCAAAGTCCCACTCATTTCGACCTTCAGCCTTCAGCGCCAGCTCGTTTTCTCCCGCGATCTCATAGAGAAGCTACTGACAAGTCATTAGATAGCACAAAACTTCAAAGATCAAACCAGGCTGCCTCGTGTGACTGTTATCCACTGGTAATCAAGTGAGGTGAGGTCGTTTAAAGTTATTTCAGTGTGGAAGATATACAGTGCACTAGCTTAAAACCTAGAGGCCATGTGTCTGATTCGGCTGCTTTCCTCGTGAACACTTGTTTTTCTGTGTTGCGTAAATTCAACTTCCTAATTTGATCAAGGTAGGGAATTTAGTTGGAGCCACTGCCGACACTAAAGGTAACGGCCTGATGTTCAGAGGTCAGAGTCAAGATGAGCTGGGTAGGTGAGCGTGTAGATTGCGGTTTAAGACACGAAGTACTGAACTTCCTAGTGGTTACTTTTCAAACACTTAACAGTCTGTCCCCAGTTAATGTTTTTTTAGACCACATTAATCCCTCGTTATCTGCCTTCTCATTTTTATTTATTTATTTTTTTTGCCTCTTTAAAGTAATTGTGTGCATCATTATGAGCTCTTCGAAACACAGGCCGGGGCTCCGCCATCCTGGCAGGAGGATCAACAAGACCCGACAGAACAGGTAAAACTGCACCGCACAGGTTACCTGTGAACTGCTGATGGCTTTCAGATGATGTTTCGTGTGTGTGTGTGTGGGGAGTTGCCAGGCTAATGATTTAATGAGGTGTGGAAAAAGGGAGGGATGGCTTCACTAATCACTTCCTTCCTCCAGTCAAACTCCAACACATACTTCTATCTCCAGCTCTCACCCCAGAGTGCACGCACACACACACACACAAACACACACACACACACACACACACACACACAGACAGACAGACAAACAAACAGAGGATCTGTTGGAAAGTGCTACAGGTCACGTGATAAACGTCTGCCTGTTTCTGTATGTGTGTGGGTGGGTGTGTTTTGCGCATCAGGGTCACACCTGTCGGGCGTTTCCGCCGACGGTGTCTCACTCCCTCACTCGCCGGTGAGGTCTCTCATTCTGTAACGGGAATGACAACGGCGGAGAGATTAATGCCCCGTGGCCGGTCACAGGAGTCACAAGGCTGACCGAAGTGGGGGGTGGGGGGGTGGACTGCGTGAAGTACTGAGTACCAAGTCTCGGGACAAACTGCTCGGCTGGCTCAACCACAGAGGAGCCCTCACAAGGCTCTGATGCAGCTTTTTTTTTCACCCAAGGTCTGGTGAAGTTTAGGAGGAGAACAATTTCCTTTGAAACTTGGTGGATTTTTGAAGTTTTAGTGTAGTGCCTTGTTAAGTGTTTTCTGGGCTCCAGGCATGGCTCTGTCCCAGATACAGTGCCTCGACGATAACCACGTGAACCCGCGGGCGAGCGAGTCCAAACCGGAGTTCCTCTACTGCGAAGACCAGCGGGTCGCACTGGAGGCTCTCCTCCGGGACGGTCGCGAGGCGTTCTTCGAGTACCTGCAGGACCGCGGCCTGCAGGGTTTCCTCTCAGACCCGGAGCTGGAGACCCTCGCCGGGGCGGTGGAGCCCTATGACCCGGGCTCGGAGATCTTCCCGGGGAATGCGGGGGACGACGACGACGACGACGAGCCCCCGCTGTCACTGCATTACTGGCCCGAGCTGTCGGACACATCCACACCTCAGTTGGACCTGGGCTGGCCCGACAGCGATGCTTACCGGGGCGTGACGCGCGCTACCGTTTACACGCAGCCACCTCTGGACGGTCAGGCGCACATCAAGGAGGTTGTCAGGAAGACGATCGCGCAGGCGCAAAAAGTAAGTGGGGCCGCTGGTACTGGACAAAGACCTACACCTGGGTTTCGTATTTTAGCAACGCCCTGTCAGTCTAGGCTGCTGCCGTTGCTACACCCTACGTTTTACTTTCTTCACTTATCTTCCCGCAGAAGCATTTAAGGCGTAAAAATCATCACTGATAGTAACTATAGCCAAAAAAGTTGAGGTTACTGTCTGTGTTTACTGTACTTCTATTTAGCTCCGTCTGCTCCTCGAAGACCTGTAAACATTCCCGCGCCTGTGTCACTGCATGAAAAAAAAATCTTACAAGCCTCTTAAATGCCCCAGTGGCGGTTGAGGTTGAGGATTTACCGGCCGCTTTCTCTCCATGACCTTGCTGTAGCCCTGTCAAAAAAAAAAAAATGTCACCTGTAATGTTGACACAACGTGAACTACGAGCAGCCCTGGCTCTCAGAGAGTTTGAGGGGTCAGAGTGCAGGACGCAGGCCACAGGCCACATGAGATAATCAAGGGGAAAGTGCACCCGGCTTTATCGGGGACTGAAAGACGCACCACACACTGTAACTGTCCCGGCAACTCGGGAGCGTTATGCTGGATATTTGCATGGGTGTGTGCATTACTGCCAGGGTACATTTACATGAGGGTATGCTTGTGTGTGTGTGTGTGTGTGTGTTCACGCAGCTGACTCATCTGAAGGCACAAGTTAACGACGTTTTATTTTGTAGCAGCTGTTCTCAGTGGCAAGTATTTCATTGAAACTTCCTGTGGGCATTTTCCCCGGAGAGCTTCTGACAGAAGACCAAGATATATGGGACATATAAGGGGAGGGCTGGGGGAACACTCATAAGTTCCCTTAATTACTGTCTTTAGAGATTTCTTTTGGACAGGAACACTTGTGGGATCATATTTTACTCAAACCTGTGCGACAACTTGAATCATATTTGTTTTAGCAGAAGAGGGTAAACACTGTATGATGTTTGCATATACAAGTATAGTTGGAGTGACCTCAGGCGTGCGGCTTGATCCTGCTGTACTGTGATAAAGTGGCTGCATGTATGTAGTCATTAATTTGCATGCATGAAATAGATATGTGTGCATCTATATAAGAGTATTTCCCATCTGCCTGGACTATACTGTGTACCTGTGTGTGTCACCAGGTGATAGCAGTGGTGATGGATGTCTTCACTGATGTTGACATCTTCAGAGATTTGCTAAATGCCGGTTTCAAGAGGAGGGTTTCTGTCTACATCCTGCTGGAACGCACAGCCCTACCTCATTTCCTGTCCATGTGTCAGAGGGCCAACATGCACGCCGGACACCTCAAGGTGAGCCAGTATCGTCCCCTCGACCATTTTTGCATGGCAAGCTGATGTTCAGCATTAAGGAACAAGTCCAAGTTGTACTTAATGTCAAAAAAAATGAGAAAAATTAACTGACGAGTCAGTATGTGGTCAGTAAATTGCACTTCAATTTTCCAATTAGATTCTTATGCTTCCTTCGTACAAATGAAAATTGTGACCTGATTGCTAAAAACATAAACATTCATCCTCTGGGGACCACATTTCATGGCAATCTGGCCAGTAGTTGTTGAGATATTTTGCTATGGACGATACTGTCAGACAGACTGACCAACCAATATCACCATTTGTATGTTGCACTTGGGCAACAATGGGTCGTGATAACCTAAATAATAAGCTGACAAAAAATGAAAGTTCATAATCAGCTCCTTGAGGTTAAATTGTTATAGTTCCTTTTTATAGAGATATAAAAGGAACTATAACTATATATATATTATACGTTTCACTGATGAGAGTGAATCTATGACCTTTGGCTGGAGGGGAGAATTCCCAGATGTTCGAAAATGCACAGAGATTACATGTGAATTAAAACCTTTTGTGCAAAACAGAAATGATCACCTCATTTTGAGATTGAAAAGCATCTGTAAACTACTGTTGTAGAACACAGTAAGTACCAATTCTTGTGAAAGAAAGACATCCAGAGATTTTTGTGAAAGCACATGCCATTTGCATGTGCACTTATCCATGTCTCTCTCTCTCTCCCTCGCGCACACACACACACACACACACACACACACACACACACACACACACACACACACACACATTAGGGTTCAAACAATAACCAGCAAACTCTTCCAGGTGCTACCGAGTTGTGTTTACCTTGAGTGTTTTCTGTTACGAAACAGAATTTCGTCATGTTAGGACATTAAATAATAAGTGTTTTCTGTGGAATTGATTATTAAGACATAAGTGTTTTGATCACACTGCCAAACCAACAAACGTAATACAAACATCTCTGGTGAGGTGTCATTATTTCCCAGGAACAGCAGCTGATAATGATGATATGGAACAGTGGTTAGCATCTAACACTGATCTGCTTGGTAGTTGGAAGTCATGCTTTTCATTTTCTTGCTTCAGTGCTGCTGAGTTGTCCTCCTTCCCCTAGGAAGAAAGTTTAAAAGTCCTACATACAGTAGAGGCTCCCTATGTGCTCAACTAATGATGTTCAAAGTGATGTTTACTGTTGAGTATACACTACTTTACACTACTTTCAACATTTGGCAGGCAGAAGTGAGGTGTTGAAGATGCAAAAAGATGTATTTATCTCATGCTTCCACTATCTGCCTGTCACCGTTTTCAAAATCCCTTTCGCTACAGGAGACAACTTCCGAGGTACCGACCTACACGCTGAAAAATGGCAAATTTGGACGAAGGCTTGGATCGTGCATTCACACAGTTGATATTTGTCTTGTACTGTTTTTTGTGGCATTTTGTTTGCGAGGAATTTGCCATTTTAATGACAACGATCGCTTCCCCACATGCAAATATTCCACCAAAACAAGTTCCTCCTGAAAACGATTTTGCAGGGGCACCGTCGCTGCATCCTGGTCTTACTGCTGCCCAAGACGATTGTGATTGGTTTAAAGAAAGACAAACAAGCCATTTTTTCCCCACATAGCAGAAGGATGATGGGTGCCGCCAGACCATTCTGCCAGACACAGCGCTGTGGAGATAGGTCAGGCTATGCGAGACTAGGTGTGCACAAACCTGCATAACTGGGTGACAGACCTGTTGACGGACACACATGGAGATCACGGAGATATAAAGGAACAGGCACTCACAATTTAATGTAACACACAAACTCCCATATGTCAGTTTATGCCTTGGATTAACTGAAGTGAAACGCAAAGGCAGTAACACCCTGACAGACTTTCAGTATCGTCTGGATCTGGATTATAAGCAAAACAGCAGAAAATGCCACAGTCTCATTTGGCAGTTTGTGCTTTATAAACATAAACATATGTTTATATGACATATGACAGTTACACATGACAAGTGGATGAGGCTGACATTCCTCGGAAAGCTGTGTATTAAGAAATAGATTGAGTGTTCTAATGGAGCTCAATGAAGTGTGTTTGACAGCCAACATAGCTAGAACACAATTGGTCACAACAATTTTAGGTATCCATATCTTGGTCGTATACTGTAGATGTGCTGGGGTCTGCCCTTTAAAACACCGGAGCGATTTATTGCGCTGGTGAATCTTATGCTGCTGCTGCTTTGATTCTGTGGGGAGCAGCCTCTGGAGCAGAGCTTATTCTTACAAAGAAATGTGTATAACCATTTATGTTGTAAAAGGTCCTCCATCATGAGTCTCTGACAGAAGCTTATCACCGTGGGTACTACATGGTATCCCAGAAAATTCGATAGCGGAGCCTGACCTGCTGAGTGGGAGGTTGACTGGCAGGAGGAGAACAGCTTGAGTTTTTACTGTAAGCTGTAAGTGACAAGAGGGAAGTGGGGGAGGAGGCGACAGATAGGATGGGAGGAGAAGCAGATGACTGGTGAGATGAGCTGACGTAGCAAAAAGGTGCCAGATTCTTCTTACTCTTCGGATGTCTAAAGAGGTTTCTGGATATGTTAAACATCTGTTACAGGGACCCACAGATGTAGACTTGAAGCGCAGTCTTAGTGTTTTCACAAAATGGGCGGATCCACACAATTAAAGTTTGTCTCCTGGTTGTATGTTCACATTAAATTCTTTGTATGACAGCTTGAGCATTCATCATCCACAGTTTAGAGCTGAATAAACACACACAAATGAAATCTGCTGATTTTTATCTAATCAGTTAGCCAAAGGAATGTAATGAGGGAAAGAGAAAGTGAAAGGTGGGACCAAAGGATGGAGGAAAACAAATTTTTCCAAAGTGAGATAAGCCATACCAGGAATAGTCTGCTGTATCAATACAACTGGTTATATATTTTCTTTGGCTGCATCACAGTTCAGGGCCTGCCCCCTCCAAGAGACCTGCAGTTGCATCTTTCAGAGGACCTAAAGGCCAGGCTGAACCTGTGACTAGACCCTCAAAAACCATCATAATTTCAATATTCGTTAGAACCATCACAGACCATCATAAACTTAGACCAAAATAATGGTGTGTCTGGGTGGCCCTGGGGAAAATCATTAAGTCAAAATGTTCTAGTTTATCACTAGAAAGAGTTCAAACAAATGGCAAACAGTACACCAAGGTAATGCAATTGGAGGAGTCTTTGAAATAGGACATATTTTTGGCCCATAATGACATTTTCCATTCAGAAATGCAGACATTGGAGGATCCAACTGCTGATTTGGGATGTAGCATTTGTATTCTCTGGCAAATACTCCAAAACACAATTCAAACTATAGAGGATACAGGATCAATTATTATACCTAAATGCTTAACTTTGTGATTTTGTAATTGGGCAGCCATCAAGTTTATGGAAACATTCTCAAAAAGCAACCTACATTTGTCAACAGTTCAGTTTTATTTGCAGTCATATGCAGGAACCATAAAAAAACTGGACCGAGGCTAGGGAAGCCCGATACAGAAGTATTTGTTTTTACAGTATGCCTGCTGTTTTTTTTTTTTTTTTTTTGACAGACACAATCAAAACAGGCAAGTTCCAACAAAGACCAAAAATTTGGTCAAGAAAATCAACAAGAATGATGT
The DNA here is from genome assembly GCF_016859285.1 of Xiphias gladius. Taxonomy (NCBI): domain Eukaryota; kingdom Metazoa; phylum Chordata; class Actinopteri; order Istiophoriformes; family Xiphiidae; genus Xiphias; species Xiphias gladius. Next base: position 10,515,248 of record NC_053402.1, read on the forward strand.
GGTTCACATCGTCAAACGCAGCACTAAAATCAAGTAAAGACAAGGCAGAGTTTAAGAACCAGAATCCATGGCAATTAAAATGTTGTTGGTTGGGCAAGATTTAATCACAGCACTTACACTGGATCTGATATGTGTTATTGCTCAGCAGTTTGTAAATGCGAAGCAATTTGCTTAAGTTAAGGGTGGCCAGTGGAAAATTACTGCACCTACTACCTGTTTGGCTAAAGGGATTTAGCTAAAGTTAAGTTAAAAAGTGCTTCAGTGTCAGTTTTATGCAGATAGATGTGCCCTAAGTTTTTACGGATATGTTGTAATTGGTATCTGTCTACCTAACTTGTGCCCCACCCATGTTATTGTGAGCATGCTTTCTTAAAGAAATCATTATATTACAGTAATCTAATGGAAGAGCATCCACAAGTCTATTTAATTTTTGCAATTTTTTATTTACATACACCTTGGCCATCAATCAGTCAATGAATATTCAAAGAGGAGGAGAAGGTCACCTCAAAAATCAAAGAAATAATTTTTGTTTTTGTATACTTGACACTTGATTTTATGAATATTTGATGTGAATGTAATTTCTGGTTAATTTTCTTCTTTTCTAGACTTTGAAAATAAAATGCCACAGTGTTACAAGATGAAGTAACTGCTTTTCATGTTTTGCAGCCTTGCATTACACAGGTCACAGATGAATTAGTTTTTAATGTGGAGGAGGTATGATTAAATATACCTTTTGTGTATGTGTATGCCTTACAGCACCTTCGTGTTCGCTGCACAGAAGGAGCAGAGTTCTACACTAGGTCGTGCACCAAGGTCAGAGGGCAACTGGGACACAGATTCATGTTCATTGATGGAGACAAAGCTGTGTCTGGGTCGTACAGGTATGTGAGGAAGAGATAAAGTGGGAAAGACAATGACTGAAAGAAACAGATTATCTCTGTGTGCTCCACCTTTCTGTGGTTCCATGAGCGTGAAGTGGCCAGATATGAATGAATGCACCCTGTCTCTTAATGCTCTGTAACATTCTCTACAAACTAGATAAACTGGTTGTAAATGTGTTCAGTGTACAAGAGCAATAAATGCACGTACAGTGCAGTTCGTAAGTAACTGGAGTTTGGGCTTTGTACTTTAGGTTAAATGAAGCTTATAAACATCTATGTGCGTGAACCATCACGCATATATGGTTCATTACACATACCAATTTTAGGGGGCATCAAGTGAAAGGGCAAATAAACATTAATGAAAATTATCAAACGTTAAGTATTCATATTTGATATTTGACTGTAAATCCTTTGTAGTCAATGACTTACTGCAACCCATAGATATCAGCAGAAGCTTGATACTTTATCTACATATTTCAAACACCCTTAGAGGCCGCACTTTAAATTCATAGTCATTATTTGACAACGCCATAACAACAGCACATATGTCACTTGGTAAACTGTATTTTAAGTGAGGAGAAGGTACCTGCTTCATTCTTTGATTCCTACCAGAATCTACCTGCCCTGTTGAGTTACTGCTGTTTACTTAGCCTCAGTTTATTTTCATTGAAGTGGCATTTGTTTTGTCATGTCTTGGTCTTGGTGTAGTTTAATGTGGTCTAACTTTGTATTTTCTATGTTTTGTGTAGTTTCACCTGGATGTCCTCACGGCTGGACAGAAACCTCATCACCGTGGTTACAGGCCAGGCAGTGGATGCTTTCGACCGACTGTTTCGCTTCCTTAACATGACATCCAGCTGTGTTGACCTCCGGCAGGTCGCCACGGCGCCTGAACCTGAGTCCCTCCCACAGCCAGCCACTGTCGCCCCTCCTTCTGCTGCTGTTGCTAGGAAACTGTATAACCCCAAATATGCACTGGTTGCTTCATGCAACCCCAGCCTGATCCCCTCTGCTGGCCACAATAGCCCCAAAGAGCCCCAAAATTCAGAGAACTCCAGGAACCCAGAGATCCCAGAAACCAAGAAGAGGAGGCAGAGGAGGCATACTAAAGACGCTATACAGGAGGCGCCTCCTCTCCATCCTGGACTTACCAATTTAGAGAAGGCATGCTTAATCTCATACCTGCCCACCTGGCCAGAGCCTGACCCCCCCAGTGATGTAATTGGGTTCATTAACATTCGGGATGCCAACAAACCAACTCAGGTCCATCTGCAGCGATCTGAGATGTTTGAAACAAGCCAAGCAATCAGGTTTAGCCGTCCATTCAGCATGCCTAAGGAAACCCTGCCAGAGGTTGCCCAGCCCAGACAGCTTACTGCTAAACCCGAGAAAATGAATAAACTCCAGCCAACTCAAAATAAAACAAAAGCTGAAGAGTCTTTGGTAGACAGTGTCCAGCCAACACAACTCAAAGCAGAGCCGGGTGACATCAAACCTAAAGGAGAAGCACCTGAACAGAAATCATCAGAGTCTGGGCAAAAGTCCGAACCAGACAAAGACACAACAAAGGCTCTGAACACTGGGAATAAACTGCATTCACACACACCCATCAACCAAGATGCAGGCCACAACGCTCATCTGAATGCACAGTCCAGTAGCAAGACATCCACTCCTAACACTGGGAGGCCTTCATACACTACACAAACTGTCACCACAGAAAGTCCTAAGCCACAGTCCCTCCCAGGATCAAACATTAAAAAGGAAGCAGAAACTAGTTTAAACGCACAAAGTGCTGTTGTGTACAGTGGGAGGGTGCTCAACATACCCTGGAGTTGAGCGGTCCCACCGACTCAAAGTCAAACTCTGAACAACACAGACAAACAAAAACAGAGCTGCCACGGACAGATTCACATATACAGGCCGTTCACACGCAGCCACACAAGTCCACTGAAATGACTCCTAACATCCAGACTCCCACCTTCTACAGCCACATTTCCAACTCCTCTGCTTCTGCCATGCATCCTCAGTCGGTCAGTTCCCCCTCCCTTTGTGAGAAAAATCACATCCCTATTTTTACAGTGCAGTCAAGGACAGCTACCAGTGTTTACACTTCTGTGCCCTCCACCAGCTGCTCATCTTCCCTTCCTCCTCTTATGTCTTCTTCTACGACTCTAAATCCTCCCCTACCTCCGTGCTCAGCATCCTCTTCTTTGACCTCAACTCCTCCCATCCCTAAACCTCGTACTGTCCAGCTAGTTATCAAAGACGATGGCACCAGCGACAAGAAGCTGCCAGAGATTAGTGTTGTAAAGAGACCTGAGTGCTTGGCCAGCAGGGGGCAATTAGTGGTCCACAGTACATCTGATGTAGCAAATGTGGTGCAGACACCACCAGAAAAAGAGTCAGAGACTGTCCCACAACTGCAGAACAACAGTGGGAGCAAAACAAGAGCTCAAAAAGACAGTGAGAACACAGGAAGCCCAGAAGTAGCTTCACAGCAAAAGCAGAATGTTACTTCCCAAGAGACAGAGGGTGAGGAAAAAAAGCAATCAGCCACTGGAACCAAACCAAAAGCCCAATTAAATGTTTTGATAACTGATGCACCAAAGGCAGAAAATGTGAATATTCAAGAAATAATTCCAAAAGAAGTTGAGCCAAAGAGTTTGACATCAGCAGTCTGCAAAATAACCCCAAAGACAGAGACAGACTGTGCAGCCACAGTACAGACAGACACCAAGGCCCCAGAAAAAACCCTTATAGGCTGTGAGTTTGGTAAAGTGCCAAATGAAAAAAGTGAAAATGTGTTACAACGCACAACATACCTTGCAAGACCTCATGAACGTCAGAGAATGTCATATTGTGAATTGGATCCACCTGATATAGATATGTTGGAGACTGTGGACTCTTTAAAAGGTTCGATACACACTTCTGTTCCTGCAACAACTAACTCACACATATCCAAAGACAGCGGCGATGACAGTACGCACAGTCAGCAAGGTAATCCGAGTGTCACATCAGCCCACCACACAGACAATAAGCCAAATACGGCAAAACATAAACACCTCAGTATCACCTCTCAAGAATCCCAACAGACCCCCAAAGCACAGGGAAGCTTACACACTCCTGAAAGACCCCTACGCTTATATTTCTTGGACACACACATGCCAGACTTATGTTCACGGACCGCTGAGCAAGAATCGCGGCCATTAACCGCTGTGGTACGGACTCCTACTCCAGATGGATTTTTACCACGCATGCCAACCCCAGACTCACGAATGCACACACCGGAACCACGGCCATACACTCCAGCCTCACGAATGCCTACGCCCGGCGTTAGCGACGGGTATATCTCACCGCGGGGGGGCTCCACTGTCTCCACCACCTCGGAGGAGTATTATGAATGTAGTGACTCTTCATTCCATGAACCTGTTTTCGACCGAGCAGCTTTTCGCAACCACGGGACGACAGTGGATCATGATAGCTTCACACAGACAAATACCCCAAATGCTACAACCATTACCACCACTGCCACCAGTCCTGCATATATAAATAACACCACTAGTACTACTATGTTAGGCACTACAGACAGCAATACCTCTAGTAATGAAACACAGAGTTTGTCTGGGCCTGCTAGAGTGTCCACTTCCTCCTCTTTACTTGAGAAAGTGAAAATGGGGGAGGAGAAGGAGGCCACAAATGAAGAAAATGGAAGAGAAGGGGGTGAAAAGGGGGAGAAACTGAGAGTGGCAAAGAGGACAGAGCGAGATACCCAGGGTACAGGTAGGAGAAGTAGCGATGAAGCTAAGAGAACAGCAGACCATCTTAAACAGGCTAAAGAATCGACAGAGGTAGTAGACAAAGACCAGGAGGCCCAACCCCAAGCCCCTAAAAGAAAACAGGTGCTAAACCAATCAGCAGGACAAAGACTGGTCGACAGAGGAGTGACTCCAAGTGAATCAACCAAGAAGGCAACGGATGCAAAGCGACTGTCCACTGGTGACCTTAATCCAGAGAAGGTTTCTTCTGAGAAACCAGACAAAGAGAAAGTTGTGGACAAAGCACTAAAACCCGGTGGTGTGGAGAGGAGAGACAGGCCCCAGTCAACCAGAGAGACTGAGGGACAGAGGGTATGAACAGTAAGACAGCAAATGTTTTCATCCTTTGACAAAAAATAACTTTTAAAGCCACAATCATTTGTACTTTTTAACTTCCCAAACAGTATTTTGTTCAGCGTACACCAGTGACATAAAGGTTCAGCACAGTTCACAGTTTATGCATTTTTTTAGAGGACATGCTGTACATCTTTACAACAATATTTCATAAAAAAGTAATATCAAACTGTTGGTATGTCTTTGATAAACTTTTGCAGTTAGTGACTTTCATCATTCATCATTTTTGTGTTTGTGTGTTTTTGTTTGTGTCATACTTGTAAAGATGTTTTATCGTGTGTGAATTAAGATGTGTGAATATTCATTTATTATTTATTGAAGTGATAGAAGTTAGTTCTGACGGACCTTTGGTGTTTCACCACACTGCACCATACCAAAGGATATAAAATGAAGATATTGATTTTTAAAAATTATGAATTAAAGCTTTAAAGAAAAAGAGAGTTGAAATGAGAGGATTGATACCACTCACGTGTTTGATGTGTATCTTTACCAATGACTGTGGTTCTATGAGCAAGATCTGAAGCTAGCTCAGCATAAAGACTGGAAACAGGGAAACGGGGAAACAGTTAGCCTGGTCTAAAAGTAACAAAATCCCTTCTACCACCACCTCTAAAGCTCACTGATTAACACATTATATTTCTTGCTGCTTGCAGGGCACTAGCCGGCACATAACCAATTTGTCATTTTTACATTGATCTTCAAAAGGGCTGGTATGTGGACTTTGTTACCTTTGGACAGAGTCAGGCCGGCTGCTTCCCCGTTTCCAGTGATTGTGCTAAGCTACATTAGCATACAGTTGTGAGAGTGGCATCAATCTCCTCATTTTACTTTCGGTAAGAAACTGAATAAGCATGTTTCCCAAATTATCAACTTTGTCCTTTTAATGGCCCATTTTTTAATTAGTTAACAATGAAAATCCTACATGACAAGTTTGTTTCTCTATATATCATTTAGATCAAATTTTATCATTAATATTTCATCGTGAAGTCCATTAATATTCATTACTTTTTGAGTCATACTAAGTTTTGCTTCACTGTATATACCCAAATTACATTAACATGCTGGATAGACTAAGCCAATACAATATCAGCAGGAGGTTGGAACCAAATGAAATGACTCTGCTGCAGAATTTCAGCTGCTGGACTCATGGGGTTACAGTCATTAGCTCAGATCTGTTGGGGCTCAGTCAGCCCCAAAGCTACCTGAACAGTCGGCTCTTTGAATGTGTCAAATATTTAACAAAGTCAGTGTGTGTGTGTGTGTGTGTGTGTGTGTGTGTGTGTGTGTTTAAATGGGCTTTTGGAACTAAAAGTATCTATCTATCTATCTATCTGTCTATCTACATGTCTGTCTGTCTGTCTGTCTGTCTATATAGGAAGAGGTGCACTATACAAGCTTAACATTTCTATTCTGTGTGTGTTTGTGTGTCTCTAGGTGTCTTTTCAGTATGCACCAGCAGAGCGTCACTAAGTTGAAACACACGACACGTGTTCATTATTGAACAAGGAAACTGTGTGTGAATTAAAGTGACATACTTTTAATGAAGCGGCACGCACGCTCACACTGATGCAGTATTAATGAATCTGTAAAAGATTGATAGTTTCACGTCTAACTCACTTACCATTGGCCCGAGTCTACACTTTTTATCTAACAATAGTTTGTTGAAGTCAGTGAGGTGTTGTTGGCATGTTTTAACTCACTTCAGTCATGTAATATTAACAAAAGTGGCAATAAAGCAGAGCTCACATTTGCACCCATGTACCTCTCTCTTCCATTTGCAACAAAGCCTTTATGTTACTCGGCAAAGCATGTGTGAGCGTACAAATTTTACATTTAATTGTAGATAGGTCACAAGCACACTAGTGTGGTATGGTGTCTGTTACAATAAACCCTTGTCAAATGCACTGATACCTCTTTTTACATAAATTATACATTTCTTCTAATTCTCTTCTCTTCATTTCTCTTTTCTTCTCTTCTCCATAGCTTTTCCGTAGTTCTTCCAAGCCTCCAAGACGACAGCAGCAGGACAGTGGGGCGTCCTCCCCTTCCCCACCACCCAGATACCCTCGACCTCTCTCAGCCACCCAGCCTTTGGGAGCTCCTCCCCAGGGAAGCCGTCAGTTGAACCAAGCAGAAAGCAAGGTGCTCCACGGTAGTTTCCAGGTCTCGGATAATACCTCATCTCCTCGCAGACCTCTATCCAGGCCACGTGCTCCACTGGCAGCGTGTGCTGTCAGGTCTGCAACTGGGTGGAAGCAGGTCAAAGTCTCCCAAAGCCAGCAGAGCCTCCTTTCTCAACAGCCTCTAGCGGCGCAGAGACCCGAACAGTCACAGAATCAACATCCTTATCCAAAACCCTAGGCCTCCTTTCTCCACACACAGTCAAACATACAGTCGCAGCTCCATCCCCATTCCCAGAACCAGACGGTATCAGTGCAGGAAGCACACAGGCAGGAAGAAGGAAAGGCTCCATTTACCTTCACCTTTAGCAGTCTCTACAGCCTTAAAGACCCGAAGGACAAGATGAGCAAGCTGCCAGCACAGAGGAAAAGTGGCAGCACCAGCTCTCCAGTGGAAAGACGTAAGAGCACAAGCTAGTCTGGTCATCTTCTGGAAAAAACAGAGCAGGCCTGGCATCATTTTTATTTTACTGTAACACATCAAGTCAGAGAAAAGACCGGCTAAAATAAGAAATTAAAATAGAAAAACTGGCCCCCCTCACCTTAAAGAATCATGACTTGAACCAGAATGTGCACTATGAAAGAAATGCCAAAAATAACAGTTTTCACAAAATCTGTCCTGTTAGCACAGCAAAGACTTGGCTCTGCACCACCTTTTTCCCTCTAGGGTTACTTCTTGCTGACAGTTTTAGTGAACGTCTGAACTTCAAACTATGACTCATGCATCGTGGGATTGACCTTGTCCTGTCTCGTCTGATGGGGGACGCATGGCAGTTTTCAGCATGAAAATCAATCAATGTGCATGATGTTGCTCATTACTGGACTAGACAAAGCTTGATTGGATAAGAGTTTTTTCTTTTTCTCTTGGGTTTCTCATTTCTAGAGACATTTTTACGTATTCGTATTCATGTGCTTGCATCTCAAGCTTTTGAAATTCTTCTCATGTTGAAAAGCCAGCTGCCTGACTGGCTGAACTCTTTGTTCTTTAGGAGGTCATCACCAAGGCCTGGACATCTGGACTATCTTGAAGCGTAGCTGCCTCTCTTGAATTATTTTGACTTAAACACTACCAAAGGTCAAAGGGTTTGTCTCCATTTTCCTTGTTGTTTTTACACTCACCTGGTCTCAGTTATCAAACAGCTGAATAATGGAGTTGTTTTTAAATCCGTTGTCCCAAATTTGCATGTGTGACCAAACGAAATGAACACCAAAAACATACAGTATCTAAAGCATGTATACACTCAAAAGTTTGTCTTTTACATCAAGTATGTCACTTACGGCTCATTAAACAGGCCGCTTTGATCTCGGCTTACTGTGCATATGCTGTGGATCAAGCAAAATGCAAAGTGGTTTCTTTCTGGATTAACTTCAATGTATTGAATTGAGCTGTTATACTAAACTAACCACTTCATGTGTTTTTTCAAAACAACTGGGAACTACCTCAGTAATCTGTACTTCCAATATAGGTGACTGCATTTCATCAAGATGCACATTAAGAGTTTAAAATTGGTACCATCACATGTTTGATGAAAGCAGTGAAAGTTGTTTTTTTTTTAAACATAAAAATGTACACACACATTGTTTTTACTTACAAACTATACTTGTTTGATAGTGAACTATACTTAAAAATACTGGAAGTCCAACATGGTGTTACAGAGATTTACTCTCTTCTCCACCACCGCTTTACCCTTTCTGTGAGCAGACAAGTAAGTAAATGTTCAAATGGCTGACATCATGACAAGTAAACACAAATAGAAAAAATAACTGTTTATATTGTGCTTATATGGGTTGAATGGGGGCACTAGTCCAACATTTGTATTATTACAAGCCAAACTTTTCCTCCTCTGTGCATCAGAATATTCAAAGTGTTACGATGTTACTTTGAATGCTGAAACTGTTAATGCAAAGCGTTTTCTTATCGATTCTTGGTGTCTCAGACCTTTATTGTGGCTATTTTGCATTCTTAAATTGTGTGTTGCACATTGAAAGACTAATGGAGTAAGGCTATTGATTTATTCTTTGTTTAGACCAAATCCCATTTACATTCAAAATGCTTTTTACCTGGAAGGCAAAGTCACAGCGACAGTGCTCCCCAAAAAACCATAAGTTATTCGCAGAGATGAGCACAGTAAACGCCACACAGGACAGACACTTGACTCTGAAGAATGATGCAATGTCCTGCAGATTAAGACAACCGTGGACAAGATGGTGCCCTTGAGTTTCTTTGATGGAAAAGTGGAGAGCTGCTGTTTGCAGGACGAATTAAAAAAAAAATAACATCAAGGAAATTTACATAATTCATATGTTGTCAGACAGTAAAAACAACTGACTTACAAAGTGAAAGATAAGAAAAGCTGCAGTCTGTCATGTTGTTATGGGAGACAGACAATTAATTTGTGCGCTTGCTGAATTGCTCTTTACTTCTCTACCAGCTTTATTTGAATGTAGTGAATCCCTGTGGATCCTCTTTGAGTGATTACAATTGTGTGTGCAATTTGTTTTAAAGCATGTTTCCAAATCTTTCTTTACTTTGCGGTATTTTTTTTATTACAAAACAGAATGAATTAAATCCTTTTTCATATAAAATATAGATTGTGGATCATGGGATGGCTGCCCTTTGGAGCTGTGAAAGGCCGCTCTGCATGCTGACTGAGATCCTGACATCATGCAGACAAGAAGAAGTACTAAACATCTAGCTTCAGCACTGTCAAAAAAAGTCAGAAAAAAGCAAGCAGAGTTACTGTACAGTCCCAAGATCCCTCTGTGGTTTTGGAAACTCCAGTCGTCTTTCACAGCACGTTGCAGTTCCGGAAATATCAGCTTCAGTCTATGTCAGACACGGTTATGAGTTCTCACCAAATTTCCAATGGTAAACAGTGCATTCAAAATGATCCCAGACGCTGCCAATGAAATATGAGGGGAGGTTCACATGAAAATCTGAGGCTGAGGTGTAGTTATTTATGGTTGATTTTAACAGTAAAAGAACCTGTATGTCTAATGTGTGGAATGACAGACACGATTTGTTTAAAGTTTTGTTTCTGTGCTGTAAAAGTTCTGTCCATACATGCAGTGACAAGTGATACGTCCAACGGCTGACTGACTTGCCTGAATTTTCCTTTTTAGTTAACAAGAGGAAGAGAAAAGAGAGCTCTCTTTATTGCAGGGTAGGATATTGTGAAAACACACACACACACACACGCACCTAAAGTACTGTATATGCACACACATGAAATTTCACACACTGCAAGTGTCAGCTCTGTTTGAGAATACCTGGATGTGGGGTTAGACAAAATAATTTCAGACCACATAGTTACAAATTACAAAGATTATTTTGGTTGACTACCAATTAGCAGCATTTGTCAGCTATAAAATAGGTCTGACAATCATAATTTTTTTATTTGACATTTTAAAGCAAAATGAATCAAGGCTCCCAAGGAAATAAAAAACCTACAAAAGTTATGTAATGATTATATATTTTGTTTATGCCCAAAAAATACAGCGAATAGTATGCAAACTGTATTAACAAAGAAGTGAAGGGTTAATATGATTTTGTCTGCCTATCCTGGATATGAGACACAAGAATGTCAGACGGTAGAAATACTATATTGTGAACAAAAATTCATAATCATATAGACGTGAGATGAAATATTCTTTATGAATAGTTTTCTGGGTCACACATCCAGATTTAGAATGAGTCACACACAGTAAAACACACACACACTCATATCAGACAAAGAGGATGTAGTGGAAGAGAAGAGCAGTGATTGAGATGCAGAAAGCAGACGGATAGAGAAAGAGAGAAACAGAAAATCCCTCCTTATCTGAAGGGACTGAGAGGCAGAAAGAAACTGAATGAAGCAAGAGGCAGAGGAAGATGGAGAAAAACAAACAGAAAAACACGGAATGCTGAAAAACAGACTGCTAACTTCTGCATACACCGTATGGCCTATAGCTAGTTGAGTCAGCTGAGTAAATCCTTGTGGGGTAATTTCAAATTTTCTGTTTAAATACTTTTTTTAAGTAAACACATCAGATTGGTTTGGTGAGGCTGATTTGCCCGCAAGCAGAAGCTATATTGCGGGCAATTCCCACGAAAAGACAAAAAACCAGCCATGTGTTAGCCCGTCTCACAATACTTTCCGACTTCCCAACCCTGTGGCAGTCAGCCCCAAGTCCACTGGTTCCCACCAAAGATGTAATGTAAATTAAAAAAAAAAAAAAGTCAGGAAGTCAGGAACATGGTTTACTTTTTTTAAAAGTCTCAGTAATATCCTAAAACATCTGGGCGCTGTAGTTTTTAGCAAATGTTATGCGTATAGGAGTAAGTTGTGAATTTGTAGGCACTATTTTCAGCTGCAGATGAACACACATTTGGTGACGTGGTGAGTATTTAAAGCAGTAGGGCCATGTATGAGGGACTGACTCAAAATAAACTACAGTGCCCATTGTTATGATAATGAAGGAACACATTTCAGTTCATTATTGGGAGGGTCATGGGATTTTTTTTGACAATAAAAGAAATATAGAATATTAGCCAACCTTATTTTGCTATCTGCAGTTTGAAAAAGCAGACATGCTTGTGACCACAAAACAAGATGGAATGGCAGACCTATTATATGAAAGGATTTATTAACAGTTTCAGAACAAATACAAATTTCCTGACAGACAAAATTTTCGAGATGGTCAAGAAATATGCTCGTAACATCTGTCACATCAATTACTTTACCAAATGATGCTGTCTTCTCTGGTGTTTGTGTTTCTTGCTTACTGTTATCTTGTCTGCAGCCAGAAAATTCTCATCTCAGCAAAAAGGTGGAGCCTGGATGATATTTAGTCGGGACTGGCAAGCAGCAACCCAAACAAGACAGAAAGCCATCTGTGATGTGACTGTGTACCAGACACAGGTAACCAGTTCTTTCAAACCTGTGCAGTCAGCGTCCTGTGCCGGTTCGACAGAAACGACCGGCACAACACTGCGAGACTTCATTACCTCTCCACTTATCTCAAACATCGTGCAAATCTCTACACCGGTGAAAAAAAATCACACCCAGACACAATAGCCTTCGTTGAAGTCTCGTCATTATTGTTATGTTTTTGTGGATGACTGGACGGTACCATGGCGGCCGCTCATACCTAGAATAGCACGCCACAGACATTCAAACACGCTCAAGTTATAATAGAACCCATCCCCTCTGCCCCCAGGCCATCTATATGGAGATGAGAGACTTGGTTACTAGGCGGAGACACACACACACACACACACACACACACACACACACAGTGTGTATATGGGAAGTGTCACATAGGGCTAATCGCAACTTCATCCATTTAGCTGAGCCCTCCAAGCTCATCATAAATAATAATGCCACTCAGCCTCAGGGGTGGCAGTACGGACAAGGATGACGCAATGGGCTCTCTTTCTCTCTCTCTCACGCACACACACACACACACACACACACACACACACACACACACACAAAGCGGTGACTCAGCCCTCTCTTGGGTCTACTGCCGAGCAGCTCACACAACACACACACATACACGCACACACACACACACACATATGCAGCAATACAGGCGTTAACACAGACATTGGTTGTCTTGCAGATGCAGAGATAATAGAGAAAAGTGTATGTGTGTGTGTGTGTGTGTGTGTGTGTGTGTGTGTGTGTGTGTGGGTGGGAAGGTATAGGCAGCCTGGGAGTTTAGTCAAGACATCCTGTGATGTCAACAATTTCCCGCACATGACATGAGTCAGGCTTTAATTAGCGTGTTTTCATGCTCACTTGGTCCTCTGGGTAATGAAATGTCCCATTAGCCTGTTTGGACTTGATTAAAGACACACACGTCAGTTCAGATTTCTGTACGTGACACTAGGTGATGAGGGAAGAAGAAGACGTTAGGTCACCGTCCGTGCCAAAGCATCATCAGTGTGACTGAGTATGGATGTAGAGCTGCCGTCCTTTAAACAGTTGGAGAGAAGTTAATCTTATGGCTTCTGCGCATGACTAAGTAAACGGGAACCTCCACTGGCTTCCCACCAACGATCATGACCAGTTATCAGAGGACAGAGGCTTCACTAGGAGGAGTTGTGGGGGAAACAAGTGCAATTTTACCAATATTATCATGTAAATGTGTTAGGTGTAAGTTATGAATTTAAATCCAATGTGGGCAGAAATATTACAGTACAAACCTGATGGTCACCACAAGATCAAAATCACTGCATAATTCTTTATGCCACAGTTTTCCAATTCCCAGTTTACCTGGTTGGAGGACATTTTTTAAGAATATATGTTCGGAGGAACGGCATCTGGTGGTGGCATACTTACATTCAAATGTATGCTTTTAACAATGTGATGATGAAATGTCAGAAGTGTGTTCCTTTTGCGTCAATTTTGCTGCAAGTTAGCGACGAAGCGAAAGACTCAATGTATGAATAAGAACGTGCCGTTTGACAAAACAAAAACATGAACACATAAACGTATAAAAATCCACATACGGACAGCTTGCAGTGGACAAAAATTTGAGGAAAATGTAAATAACGTAGTCTGTAAAGGAACAGCTTTGATTGTTAAATAGAGCAGGTATTTTCAGGGTGCCTGTGCAGTGACGGGTGGTGGTTGTAGAGATGCAGTGAGAGGAAATGTAAGACTGTATAGAGGCCACTGAGGCAGCATTAAAACTGGGAGACCAAGACACTAAAATTTGTCATGGCAGCTTGCAGAGGCTGCAGGGCTCGCCCTGCCGAATTGTATAGATGTACAGTAGTTTCATGGCCGTAGCTGCGGCTTGTCTGCTTTTCCTCAGGAAACGATGTGCGCAAAGCACCGTGGATTCAGACGCTGACGGCAGAGACTTCATGCAACACAACTCTCTCGTGCTCTCATGTACTCAGGAGGCCGTACAGTTTATAATACCAGCTGACAGAGTGTCCAATGGACTTGCAGAGTGAACAGATTTGCGGCGCGGGATCAGACCCCCGATTTGGCTTTAAAAAAAACATAAAGAATACAGGCCCTCCTGTAGTAGATAAAATTGATTTTAATGCAGTGTCATCCAGCTGCACCTCACCCAGGTGAATTATGTGTCTCGATTCGCAGGAAGGAAGGGCGTTAGAGGCAGTTTACATATTTCACAGGGCAGTCAGGTGCATGGGCTTGTTTAGAGCCTTCTGAAGGTTAGAGCTTTGTGCCAGCTTTGGTTGTTTGGCTTTTAGTGTCACGTCTAATGCATGATAATTGGTTTTATTGCCATTTTATGGAAGGAGGAAAATTCCATTAAACTTGTGATGAAGCAGTAAAATATAAAAACTGGGAGGGAATTTTAGTCGTTTGCAGTTGCTTCCTGAACAAAACACAGGATATTTTTGGGTTTATTTATTTACAACTTTGAGGTTGACATTCAAAGTCTAGTAGGACTTAACCACAAGCTCTGCACCGTACTGAGTGAATAGCGGAGGAAATACACCGAGCCACAGGACACGTTTCACATCATGCCGTTGAATTTAAATTAGTAACAATAATCACAGTTTATTGTTTAATGAAATTAACTCTAACAGTGACTGCACATTATTACAATGGTGAAACCAAATATGAAGTCAACGATTAGCTAACATAACTTGGAGTTAAGGTTGTGCACACTGGCTCCAAGCAAAAGTATAAATAGCTTTTGACATTAAAACAAAAACAAGAATAAGAGTCTACAGTCATGCTAGCACCTCTGTACTTACACACAGTGCTTTGAGCTAAACGCCAGCATGATCACAATGAAAGTGCTAACATGCTGGTGGTTAAGAAGGCATCATTTTTATTTCATTAGAGCATTGTTCATTTATTATTTATTTTTTGCTTCACTATGTTGGTTTAAATAATAGCCTAGCAAAAAGAAACGAAACCAGGTGACCGGAGCCCTTCAGTTTGCTTTGATCCTCTCACCCGGCACGGTGACTGACACGTCAGCACCTTGGCTAGATAATGTCACCCTGGCACTTTGTAGAGCAGGCCACACCCGCTTTTAAAGGATGGAGAGTAAACCTGGTCTGAGGTCTACAGAGTAGTTCAGGGCGAAGTGGCACATTTTGTAAGGCACTTGAGACTCTCTTTTGTCGTTTTGTACTATTGAAAGTGTGATGTTGTGAGATGATCTTTCAATCCCAGTCTCACCGCATCTTTAACGTCCAAGCTGTACAGGCTGCCAACCAGAGGGACAGAGACACAGATCAGAGAGCCAAGATTTTGGATCTGTCGCGGCAGAGCAGCAGGTACGGTCCTGGTTAAAAAAAGAAAGAAAGAAAGAAAGAAAAAAAAACGGCACATACACACACACACACTCACACACCACTCTGGTCCCCTCCTTTTTCTGGCATGCGACTGATTGTTGGCGTGGCATTTAATGAATGCTGTCAGAAAAGGTTAAGAAAAAGAAGAGAGAAGGGACGGGACAAAATTAAAGACACAGACGGAGGGAGAGACTCTGAAAAGCACTCTGTTTACCAAGTGAAAAACAATTAATTTCACTAAAGCAATTTAGCTAAGCTTCACTCTGAAGACACTGAATTCAGTGTACTCAAACACTTATTTGGCCAAATGTTCTGCACGCCAAATGCAGAACATGCAGTCCCATCCTGGATCTCTGCTTTAAAGGGGGTACGTTGTTGATTTAAACCCAGGTGGTGAAAGTAAATGGTGAATCCTCTCCCTTTGGAGCTATTATGAAGCCCTGGAGCGAGGTATTCAACCCCTGCAGAGAAGGCGCAGGAGAAGACTTGTACAGCTCTGACTGTATGCGTACAAGCTGTTCCTTCGAAAAAAAAAAAAAAAGGTTCCTGCTCATTGAATAAATGAAGCTATACTTAATATCCTCAACGAGGATTCCTTATCATATGACTGAGATGCGTGGAAGTTTTCCGAGAACACCTTTTTCAGACGGATCACTTTTCACAGAGGCTCAGAGGAGTAACAAGAAAGGTTTTTACTGCTCCATACCGCAAGATGACAATAACACTAAATCTGCAGTGGCTGATAAGGTCATTGATTACCTCACCAGGGTCTGAGCTATCTGTCTTTTAAAAGCCATTATCCAGAAGCTCCTCACCCACTGGAGTTTAACGATTCGTCGCATTTTCACCCTCTCATTCGGGCAGAGAACAACTGCAAGTGTGGAGCTGCATCAGAGGATATTTGAACCTAGTTGTCAAGACAAAATTAATGATAAAGCAGTGATACATTACCACTTTTGAGTGAACGGTGTTTTAAATAATCAGCTCTTCTCTATTGGGAAAATTAGACTTTGAAGCTCCTGTCCTCAAAGGGATAAATGTGCTAGAAATGCCACTGGTGAGCACAGGATAACAAAGGTCAAAGATCACTTAGTGCCGCTTAGAATTGTGTGAAATGTGTTCAAAGTTGACATCACAGGTCATATTTGCGAGAAACAGGCGGCTTTAGGGGTGACCTTCAATGTGACTCATGTGGCTGCCAGGGGTCAGAGACAACGAGCACAGAGCAACACAGCCGAGACAAAGACAGGACACAAAACAATGATCTGTGGTTTCCTGTGGAACAATACCTCCGCACCCTTTCTAACAAGTGCTCAGGGCCACTAGATTTCGCAAAAATGCGCACACAGGTCCCCGTTCTCCCAGCCCTGCAGCAAAAATGAATGCTGCTTGGACTGTATTGCCATCTCCCAGCCATCAGGCTTCATGAACTCTTACACCAGAAATGTATATCCAGTTTGCCAGTTTGTGAGTCTACCCAGGTAAAACTACTACAGTCTGGTTCAACAGCCCAGCAGTAACTCTTACACTCATGAATGTTCGACCTTTCAGTTTTTGTCGAAACTGAT